>NC_084557.2:50483191-50530691 GCF_033978685.3 Nerophis lumbriciformis
TGGAAATCACTGAGAGCGGCCCATTCTTTCACAAATGTTTGTAGAAACAGTCTCCATGCCTAAGTGCTTGATTGGATACACCGGGCCAAGTGATTAGGACACCCAATTCTGATCATTTGGATGGGTGGCCAAATACTTTTGGCAATATAGTGTATATTGGTCATACACTCCAGCATACGAATACACACAAGTGTACATAATCACACTCACACAACTAAACACCCACATCACATAAAACCCAGCACACCACTAATGCTTCATCTAATTTGACCATAGCAACGTAAAAGATGAATATAGTTCACTCATTTCTTTTTCCACTTCAGCAAATATTTATTTATACACACAAGTGTACACAATCACTCATACAACAAAACACCCACGTCACGTATTGACACCATAACAATGTAAAAGGTTAATATAGTTTGTACTTACTCTTCTTTCTCTTCTCAGCCAATTATTCATTAGTGATGGTAACATTGATAAGACAATTGTTATTCTATTGTATCATTATAGTTTCAGTTGTAGTGCAATAATGTCCATTGTGTTATTACTCTCTTCACTAATTTGTTTTTTGTTTATGACTACTGGTGCCATATTTGTATATATTATATTTGCTGATGTAGTTATGATGTTGTTTTTGTTTTGTTGTTGTCTCTCTCTGCCTTATCATCCTCTTGTCCCCACAATTTCCTCCTCTCTCTTCTTTCTATTCTTTCCTGCTTCGGTCCAGCTGCGCCAAACATTAAATAAATCTATTCAATCAAATCAAATACAAATAAGCCAACACTTCTCTTTTCTAAAGTAAATCTGTACATCAGACATCAACAGTGGCTGGACAGGACAGATTAAAAGAAAATGTAACCAAGGGTGGGCGGCTCGATACAAATATCGACAGCAACGATATTAAGTATAGTGTATATACAAACCCCGTTTCCATATGAGTTGGGAAATTGTGTTAGATGTAAATATAAACGGAATACAATGATTTGCAAATCCTTTTCAACCCATATTCAGTTGAATATGCTACAAAGACAACATATTTGATGTTCAAACTCATAAACTTTATAATTAACTTAGAATTTCATGGCTGCAACACGTGGCAAAGTAGTTAGGAAAGGGCATGTTCACCACTGTGTTACATGGCCTTTCCTTTTAACAACACTCAGTAAAGGTTTGGGAACTGAGGAGACACATTTTTGAAGCTTCTCTGGTGGAATTCTGTCCCATTCTTGCTTGATGTACAGCTTAAGTTGTTCAACAGTCCGGGGGTCTCCGTTGTGCTATTTTAGGCTTCATAATGCGCCACACATTTTCAATGTCTGGACTACAGGCAGGCCAGTCTAGTACCCGCACTCTTTTACTATGAAGCCACGTTGATGTAACACGTGTCTTGGCATTGTCTTGCTGAAATAAGCAGGGGCGTCCATGGTAGCGTTGCTTGGATGGCAACATATGTTGCTCCAAAACCTGTATGTACCTTTCAGCATTAATGGTGCCTTCACAGATGTGTAAGTTACCCATGTCTTGGGCACTAATACACCCCCATACCATCACACATGCTGGCTTTTACACTTTGCGCCTATAACAATCCGGATGGTTCTTTTCCTCTTTGGTCCGGAGGACACGACGTCCACAGTTTCCAAAAACAATTTGAAATGTGGACTCGTCAGACCACAGAACACTTTTCCACTTTGTATCAGTCCATCTTAGATGAGCTCAGGCCCAGCGAAGCCGACGGCGTTTCTGGGTGTTGTTGATAAACGGTTTTCGCCTTGCATAGGAGAGTTTTAACTTGCATTTACAGATGTAGCGACCAACTGGAAAACTGTTATTTTTTGCAAATATTAGCTCATTTGGAATTTGATGTCTGCAACATGATTCAAAAAAGCTGGCACAAATGGCAAAAAAGACTGATAAAGTTGAGGAATGCTCATCAAAGACTTATTTGGAACATCCCACAGGTGAACAGGCTAATTGGGAACAGGTGGGTGCCATGATTGGGTATAAAAGTAAATTCCATGAAATGCTCAGTCATTCACAAACAAGGACGGGGGCGAGGGTCACCACTTTGTCAACAAATGCCTGAGCAAATTGTTTAAGAACAACATTTCTCAACCAGCTATTGCAAGGAATTTAGGGATTTCACCATCTACGCTCCGTTATATCATCAAAAGTGTCAGAGAATCTGGACAAATCACTGCACGTAAGCTGCTAAGCCTGTGACCTTCGATCCCTCAGGCGGTACTGCATCAAAAAGCGACACCAGTGTGTAAAGGATATCACCACATGGGCTCAGGAACACTTCAGAAAACCACTGTCAGTAACAACTGACAGTGGTTTTCTGAGTGTTGTTTCTGGGTGTTGTTGATAAACGGTTTTCGCCTTGCATAGTAGAGTTTTAACTTGCACTTACAAATGTAGCGACCAACTGGCACAAATGGCAAACAAGACTGAGAAAGTTGAGGAATGCTCATCAAAGACTCAGAAAACCACTGTCAGTAACAACTGACAGTGGTTTTCTGAAGTGTTCCTGAGCCCATGTGGTGATATCCTTCACACACTGGTGTCGCTTTTTGATGCAGTACCGCCTGAGGGATCGAAGGTCACGGGCTTAGCTGCTTACGTGCAGTGATTTGTCCAGATTCTCTGACACTTTTGATGATATAACGGACCGTAGATGGTGAAATCCCTAAATTCCTTGCAATAGCTGGTTGAGAAATGTTGTTCTTAAACAATTTGCTCAGGCATTTGTTGACAAAGTGGTGACCCTCGCCCCCGTCCTTGTTTGTGAATGACTGAGCATTTCATGGAAGCTGCTTTTATACCCAATCATGGCACCCACCTGTTCCCAATTAGCAGTGTTACAAAGTAACGCGTTACTGTAACGCCGTTAGTTTCGGCGGTAACTAGTAATCTAACGCGTTATTTTTTTTAATTCAGTAATTTAGTTACCGTTACTACATGATGCGTTACTGCGTTATTTTACGTTACTTTTGATGTAGTATCGGCTAGAAACAGAAGCGCTGCGGTGTCGTTCTTCTGAATCTTCCTCTGTCACAAGCCGGAGAGAAGAAAAGAGGCGCGGTCTATGTGTGTGTGGGTGCGGTTTGATATATGAAACAAACAAAAAAAAGTTGTTGTCACGTTCAGTCCACACACAGCGTGGTCATGGCGAGCGGAGTAACGGAGGAGCTTGAACGCCCCGCGCCATTGAATCGGTGTGTTTACAAGTGCAGACTCGGTTGTGCAAAACGAGGGTTTTAAACACATGCTGAACGTGCTTGAGCCACGTTACGACATCCCGTCGCGCACCCACTTCAGCAATAAGATTGTGCCAGATCTTTATGAGCAGGAGAAGAAAAAAGTTGTGGATGAACTATCCCGAGCATCATCTGTTGCGCTCATGACAGACGGGTGGACGTCCAGCGGAACTATAAGCGCTCACTTCATCACAGCAGACTGGGAGATGAGAAGACACGCCCCCTCTACGAGAGTCACCTTGCGCAGGTACTGACACAAGCAGTGGAGGACTGGAAGATAAAGATATCCCAGTCACACGTGATAATGCCAAAAATCAAATAATTACAGAGAATGAGGCAGGACTGGGACCACAGATAGGTGCTTTGCACATGTCGTGAATTTGGCATCACAGAAGGGAATCTCAGTCAATAGGATGGAGCGCCTCTTTGGGAGGATCAGGAAGGTTTCCTACTTCCACCCAAGCACAACAGCTGCTCATGTGCTTAAGACAAAGCAAGAAATGCTAAAGCTGCCTGCTCATACATGATGTCCCAACGAGGTGGAACTCCACTTATGATATGTTGGAGCAGCAGGCAGCTATATACTCTGCATTGACCCACAACACCCTGAAGACAAATGTCACCCTGTCTGATGATGATGTGAGAGTGGCAGATGAGGTCCTCCAGGTGCTTAAACCCCTCAAAAGTGTTCCATCTCTACTGAGCACTGAAACTTCACCATCTGTGTCAATGATCCTGCCACTGAAAACAAGGATTCTACAATCCATGGCTCCAAGTGTGGAAGACAGCAGCATCACTCCAGATGTCAGCCTTTATGTTTCAAGGAAGATGATGTTTCTTCTTATGTTGCACTTTAACTTGTTTTTTATTCATGGTCATTGGTCCAAGTTTAAAGAAAGGAGGAATGCCTTTTTATGTTGCACTGTTTTTCATTCATTATGTTAAAAGGAAAATAAAAATGTATGTCAAGTTGATCAACAGATTGTATTATTGTCCAGTGCAATAACAGTACTGAAATGAAGGCAAAAAGGGCATTAATGGGAGCTTTAAAAAAAAAAGAAGAAAAAAAGAAGTAACTAAATAGTTACTTTTCACAGTAACGCATTACTTTTTGGTGTAAGTAACTGAGTTAGTAACTGAGTTACTTTTGAAATAAAGTAACTAGTAACTGTAACTAGTTACTTGTTTTCAGTAACTAACCCAACACTGCCAATTAGCCTGTTCACCTGTGGGATGTTCCAAATAAGTCTTTGATGAGCATTCCTCAACTTTCTCACTCTTTTTTGCCACTTGTGCCAGCTTTTTTGAATCATGTTGCAGACATCAAATTCCAAATGAGCTAATATTTGCAAAAAATAACAGTTTTGTCCAGTTTGAACGTTAAATATCTTGTCTTTGCAGTCTATTCAATTGAATATACGTTGAAAAGGATTTGCAAATCATTGTATTCTCTTTTTACTTGAATGTTTACACAACTTCATTGCTTTTGGGTTTTACCGATTTGGGGATAATGTGGGAAAATGAAGACATTAAGTCCAGTTTTCTCTGATCTCCTGTACTTGCTTGTGTTCCAGGAGTAGACTTGGAGGCGTTTGAAACCTGCAACATCAGCAGCTCTTCTCTCACATCACATGAAGTCACACCAGGACGGCCCAAAAAGCCAAAAAGCCGAGTGAAGAGCAGCTCTCGGCGTACATTTCTGGACAACAGTTGGTCTGATGATGACGACTCGCTGAAGAGCAAAGAATTGAGCAAGAAAAACCACGACGGAGAAGCTTTGTCCGACTCGTGGACGTGTCCTTTAACCTCGGAGGACGAATTAGAAGACTGTTCTTTAAAAAGCACTTTTCAAGCTGCGGCCCTCAAGCCTTCAGGGATGGTCCTCAAGCTGAGGAGGATGCTGAGTCACGGCCGGAAGAGAAAAAAGGCGCGCTACCAAGCCGTCTCCCTTCCGGATCCCAGACAGACCCAAGAGGACCGAGAGCAGCCCGTCATGCGGCAGAGAACGGGAAGCTCAGTCGTCTCACGTCCTCCAAGAAAAGCCAAGAAAACATCTCCGCTGAAGATCAAACGCAGTCCCTACTTGTCCGCCCCTCGCAGGAAGCCGTGGGCCCTGCGGACTAAAAGGGCCGTGAGGTTGTCCTACCCGGACCTGGTGGGGAAGAAGATACGCCACCTGTACGAGGAGGACGACAAGAGGGAGGTGTGGTACCGAGGGCAGGTGGTGTGTGTGCACGAGGCCCACAGCAACCCCCTCAACACCATCTTTGAGGTGCATTATGACAGCGAGCCTGGATGGAAGTACTACCTGGAGCTGCTCACGGACTACAAGAAGGGATGGCTCACAGTAGAAGAAGACACATGACCACTATCATCTATCTCTATTCTTCTACCTTTCATTAGAGCAGGACCTTTTTCTTTGCAAGTGCCTCCATTTTTACTACTCAGACTTGTATGGGAGCCTCTTTGGTTGTGTGTGCGTGCCTAATGTTGTGTCCATACTAATATTCATCCCAGTGCTTTAAATCAGCACTGGGATGTGAGATGTGGATACTTTGTATTGATAGCTTTTAGATTTAGTAGAACTTAAGTATATTACATTTTGTAAAATTGTTTTAATAAAGGTTTTGTACTTTTTTTCATGTTTCCTGATGGTGTTAAACGTCAAAAGGAGGTACGGTCCTGGAAGCAAGTTTAGAAACCCTGACGCAGAGCAGGGATCATCATCATCATCGGCGAGTATGACGATCCTCCTGGTAGGGGTGTATCCCTTTATGGAGGATGCCTGTGCGTGACTTTGTTTAACGTGGGGAGACTGGTGCACAGACAGTCACCACACCATCCTTGACAGGGTGAGGGTCCAGTGGCATGGAGTCCAAGGCGACTGGGGACCCTTTTCTGCTGCAGCCTTCTTCCGCCATCGCAGCCATTGTGGTAGTTCTTACATCTACCGTCTTCCGCCTGCTCCGCCGTTGAGGTCTTCACCAACGTTCCCTCTAAGGTGCGCGCCTGTGCAATTGTGCACTGCTCAAGCGTCCTCCATGCACGAAATCAAATTAAAATTGAAGCTGCAAGCAGCATTGGTCGGGCCCGCGTATTTGGCAGGTGCTAGTCCTAAGTGTCCCAATACTTTTGTTCAGTTTTAGTCCTAAATGTCCCAATACTTTTGTCAAGTTGTAGTCCTAAGTGTCCCAATACTTTTGTCCAGTGGTAGTCCTAAGTGTCCCAATACTTTTGTCCAGTGGTAGTCCTAAGTGTCCCAATACTTTTGTCCAGTTTTAGTCCTAAATGTCCCAATACTTTTGTCAAGTTGTAGTCCTAAGTGTCCCAATACTTTTGTCAAGTGGTAGTCCTAAGTGTCCCAATACTTTTGTCCAGTTGTATTCCTAAGTGTCCCAATACTTTAGTCCAGTGTAAGCGTCCCAATACTTAAGGCCAGTGTAAGTGTCCCAATACTTTTGTCAAGTGGTAGTCCTAAGTGTCCTAATACTTTTGTCTACGTTTAGTCCGAAGTGTCCCAATACTTTTGTCCAGTTCTAGTCCTAAGTGTCCCAATACTTTTGTCAAGTTGTAGTCCTAAGTGTCCCAATACTTTTGTCTAGTGGTAGTCGGAAGTGTCCCAATACTTTTGTCAAGTGGTAGTCCTAAGTGTCCCAAAACTTTTGTCCAGTTGTATTCCTAAGTGTCCCAATACTTTAGTCCAGTGTAAGCGTCCCAATACTTAAGGCCAGTGTAAGTGTCCCAATACTTTTGTCAAGTGGTAGTCCTAAGTGTCCTAATACTTTTGTCTACGTTTAGTCCTAAGTGTCCTAATACTTTTGTCTACGTTTAGTCCGAAGTGTCCCAATACTTTTGTCTACTTTTAGTCCGAAGTGTCCCAATACTTTTGTCAAGTTGTAGTCCTAAGTGTCCCAATACTTTTGTCTAGTGGTAGTCGGAAGTGTCCCAAAACTTTAGTCCTAAGTGTCCCAATACTTTTGTCCAGTTTTCGTCCTAAGTGTCCCAATACTTTTGTCAAGTGTTAGTCCCAAGTTTCCCAATACTTATGTCAAGTTTTAGTCCTAAGTGTCCCAATACTTTTGTCAAGTGTTAATCTTAAGTGGCCCAAATACTTTTGTCCAGTTTTAGTCCAAAGTGTCCCAAAACTTTTGTCCAGTTGTAGTCCTAAGTGTCCCAATACTTTTGTCTACTTTTAGTCCGAAGTGTCCCAATACTTTTGTCCAGTTTTTGTCGTAAGCGTCCCAATACTTTTGTCCAGTGGTAGTTCTTAGTGTCCCAATACAATTGTCAAGTTTTAGTCCCAAGTGGCCCAATACTTTTGTCAAGTTTTAGTTCTAAGTGTCCCAATACTTTTGTGCAGTTATAGTCCTAAGTGTCCCAAAATTTTGTCCAGTTTTAGTCCTAAGTGTCCCAATACTTTTGTCAAGTAGTAGTCCTAAGTGTCCCAATACTTTTGTCCAGTGTAAGTGTCCCAATACTTTTGTCAAGTTGTAGTCCCAAGTGTCCCAATACTTTTGTCCAGTTTTCGGCCTAAGTGTCCCAATACTTTTGTAAAGTGGTAGTCATAAGTGTCCCAATACTTTTGTCTACTTTTAGTCCGAAGTGTCCCAATACTTTTGTCCAGTTTTCGGCCTAAGTGTCCCAATACTTTTGTCAAGTTGTAGTCCCAAGTGTCCCAATACTTTTGTCCAGTTTTCGGCCTAAGTGTCCCAATACTTTTGTAAAGTGGTAGTCATAAGTGTCCCAATACTTTTGTCCAGTTTTCGGCCTAAGTGTCCCAATACTTTTGTAAAGTGGTAGTCATAAGTGTCCCAATACTTTTGTCTACTTTTAGTCCGAAGTGTCCCAATACTTTTGTCCAGTTTTCGGCCTAAGTGTCCCAATACTTTGTCAAGTTGTAGTCCCAAGTGTCCCAATACTTTTGTCCAGTTTTCGGCCTAAGTGTCCCAATACTTTTGTAAAGTGGTAGTCATAAGTGTCCCAATACTTTTGTCCAGTGGTAGTCCGAAGTGTCCCAATACTTTTGTCTACTTTTAGTCCGAAGTGTCCCAATACTTTTGTTCAGTGGTAGTCCTTAGTGTCCGAATACTTTTGTCCAGTGGTAGTCATAAGTGTCCCAATACTTTTGTCCAGTTGCCCAATACTTATGTCCAGTGGTAGCCGTAAGTGTCCCAATACTTTTGTCAAGTTGTAGTCCCAAGTGTCCCAATACTTTTGTCCAGTTTTCGGCCTAAGTGTCCCAATACTTTTGTAAAGTGGTAGTCATAAGTGTCCCAATACTTTTGTCCAGTTTTCGGCCTAAGTGTCCCAATACTTTTGTAAAGTGGTAGTCATAAGTGTCCCAATACTTTTGTCTACTTTTAGTCCGAAGTGTCCCAATACTTTTGTCCAGTTTTCGGCCTAAGTGTCCCAATACTTTTGTCAAGTTGTAGTCCCAAGTGTCCCAATACCTTTGTCCAGTTTTCGGCCTAAGTGTCCCAATACTTTTGTAAAGTGGTAGTCATAAGTGTCCCAATACTTTTGTCTACTTTTAGTCCGAAGTGTCCCAATACTTTTGTCCAGTTTTCGGCCTAAGTGTCCCAATACTTTTGTAAAGTGGTAGTCATAAGTGTCCCAATACTTTTGTCTACTTTTAGTCCGAAGTGTCCCAATACTTTTGTCCAGTTTTCGGCCTAAGTGTCCCAATACTTTTGTCAAGTTGTAGTCCCAAGTGTCCCAATACTTTTGTCCAGTTTTCGGCCTAAGTGTCCCAATACTTTTGTAAAGTGGTAGTCATAAGTGTCCCAATACTTTTGTCTACTTTTAGTCCGAAGTGTCCCAATACTTTTGTCCAGTTTTCGGCCTAAGTGTCCCAATACTTTTGTCAAGTTGTAGTCCCAAGTGTCCAAATACTTTTGTCCAGTTTTCGGCCTAAGTGTCCCAATACTTTTGTAAAGTGGTAGTCATAAGTGTCCCAATACCTTTGTCCAGTTTTCGGCCTAAGTGTCCCAATACTTTTGTAAAGTGGTAGTCATAAGTGTCCCAATACTTTTGTCTACTTTTAGTCCGAAGTGTCCCAATACTTTTGTCCAGTTTTCGGCCTAAGTGTCCCAATACTTTTGTCAAGTTGTAGTCCCAAGTGTCCCAATACTTTTGTCCAGTTTTCGGCCTAAGTGTCCCAATACTTTTGTAAAGTGGTAGTCATAAGTGTCCCAATACTTTTGTCCAGTTTTCGGCCTAAGTGTCCCAATACTTTTGTAAAGTGGTAGTCATAAGTGTCCCAATACTTTTGTCTACTTTTAGTCCGAAGTGTCCCAATACTTTTGTCCAGTTTTCGGCCTAAGTGTCCCAATACTTTGTCAAGTTGTAGTCCCAAGTGTCCCAATACTTTTGTCCAGTTTTCGGCCTAAGTGTCCCAATACTTTTGTAAAGTGGTAGTCATAAGTGTCCCAATACTTTTGTCCAGTGGTAGTCCGAAGTGTCCCAATACTTTTGTCTACTTTTAGTCCGAAGTGTCCCAATACTTTTGTTCAGTGGTAGTCCTTAGTGTCCGAATACTTTTGTCCAGTGGTAGTCATAAGTGTCCCAATACTTTTGTCCAGTGTAAGTGTCCCAATACTTTTGTCCAGTTGCCCAATACTTATGTCCAGTGGTAGCCGTAAGTGTCCCAAGTGTCCCAATACTTTTGTCCAGTTTTCGGCCTAAGTGTCCCAATACTTTTGTAAAGTGGTAGTCATAAGTGTCCCAATACTTTTGTCTACTTTTAGTCCTAAGTGTCCCAATACTTTTGTCAAGTTGTAGTCCCAAGTGTCCCAATACTTTTGTCCAGTTTTCGGCCTAAGTGTCCCAATACTTTTGTAAAGTGGTAGTCATAAGTGTCCCAATACTTTTGTCCAGTGGTAGTCCGAAGTGTCCCAATACTTTTGTCTACTTTTAGTCCGAAGTGTCCCAATACTTTTGTTCAGTGGTAGTCCTTAGTGTCCGAATACTTTTGTCCAGTGGTAGTCATAAGTGTCCCAATACTTTTGTCCAGTGTAAGTGTCCCAATACTTTTGTCCAGTTGCCCAATACTTATGTCCAGTGGTAGCCGTAAGTGTCCCAATACTTTTGTCAAGTTGTAGTCCCAAGTGTCCCAATACTTTTGTCCAGTTTTCGGCCTAAGTGTCCCAATACTTTTGTAAAGTGGTAGTCCGAAGTGTCCCAATACTTTTGTCCAGTTTTCGGCCTAAGTGTCCCAATACTTTTGTAAAGTGGTAGTCATAAGTGTCCCAATACTTTTGTCCAGTTTTCGGCCTAAGTGTCCCAATACTTTTGTAAAGTGGTAGTCCGAAGTGTCCCAATACTTTTGTCTAGTGTACCTACCTTGTCTGCATTGTGTGGGCACGCTGGTGCTTCCTGCTTTCAAGCAGCCTTCTTGAAAAGACAGCAGAGCAGCAGCATCAGCGCAGCGGTTCTTTGAAGGGTCATAAAATCAAAACCGGAGCAGTTTTTAAAACTCTTTCGATAACTTTTAATCAGAAGGGTTCAATCTCTGTCCTGTGTTAGTTTGAAGCCGAAACGACAAACGCGCTCAGAGGAGATAATGTTTGAAGCAAGGTGACCGTTTTTAAAAAAAAAATTGTTTTGAAGGGGGGATTGCAAACTTCCTGTTGATTTTTGCTGGGGGTTGTCAATCTATGAAATGTAGGTCTAAGTGAGTCCTACATAGAGGTTTTTGTTTGGTGTCTCTCCGACCTTCCTAGCGGGAGTTACAGGCAGTTGTGTCATTTTTTTCTTCCTAGGAGCAGTTTTTTCTGCGTTTTATTCCAAAATTGCGGTAGCGCGCAATTTTGAGATTTGGGGTTAGGTTTTTTTATTAGAGCGCAATATTTGCCGGTCCTGATGTGTGTGTTCAGTTCGGTGAGTTTTGAAGCATTTTAAGGGGGTCAAATTACAGCTCAAAGAGGCAAAAATGACTGTTTTTAGTACATTTTTGTCTTGAAGGGGGAATTGCCAACTTCCTGTTGATTTTTGCCCGAGGAAATTAATTAATGAAAAGTAGGTCTAAGTGAGACCTACACAGTGTTTTTGTTTCATGTCTCTACGACATTCGTACTGGGAGTTAGAGGAAGTTTTGTTTCTAGGGGGGGCTAGAGCGCATTTTTGAGTTTTGGGTTTTTTGGGGTTTTTTCAAAGAGTTTTGTTCGCGTTTATTTATGTGTGTGTCAAATTTGGTGAGTTTTGAAGCATGTTAAGGGGGTCAAAGTACAGCGCAAAGCTGCGGAACAATAATAAAGAATAATAATAAAACCTTACAAATTCAATAGGTCCTTATGTCCCATTGCATAAGGACTCCCTTTGGGAGTCCTTATGCAATGGGCCATGCGGGCCCTAAAAATAAGCGCATAACAATTTATTGACACAACACGGACACGACAGAGAAAACAGTTTTCGTCATCATTGTTCAAATATTGTAACGTCTGTCGAGACGCTTTGAGGACATGAATTCCATCCATCACTTTACTGAGCAAAACTCTTTATTGTCGGCCATAAACACATCACCAAAACATTAGTAAAAAAACTATATCTAGCAAAAGTGGTAATTTTCTGCAGTACAAACCAGACCAAAAGCAACTTTGTTATATCAACAGCAGCCGCTCGCTCTTTCTCACTTGCGCCAACACATGCACATATGGCACTTAGCCAGTGATGCGTTTACAGCCACACAAAAAGTCGGACAACTCCAACACCACACATAAAGTGTCATTCCATGTCGTTACACTATGATTTACCAATCAAATGTGTGCTTATTCTAGTGTCATTTATTAGGAATCTTCATTTATAAATAATAATCATGAAATTATGTTAGTATATAAAATAAATACTAATAAAAATATATTTTTTTACAAGTTGCAGGAATGTACACATGATCCCCTGCTTACATCTCATTGTGCAACATGTGAATGTTTTAATGGGAACTAAATGGGGTACAAATTATTTCCAAAGCAGGACCTCCACCCAGACAAACAATACAAGTACACAGTTCATGAAAAACAATATTTGTTGTTATTGTCATTGTAAGTGGGCCTAAACACTTCTATTAGAAATGGAAATGACTGCTGTCATTTGATTCTAATAATAAGAGAATGTTGTCTGTCTATCTGTGTTGGCCCTGCGATGAGGTGGGGACTTGTCCAGGGTGTACCCAGCCTTCCGCCCGAATGCAGCTGAGATAAGCTCCAGCTCCATACTTGACATATTACAGTTGTCTGTTCAACATCTTCCCGCTTGTAGCAAAACCACCGGCAGACGATGGACCCCCTGCTGTTTTTCTTGGGAATTCTTCCTTCATTTGTTACCAGATTGGCACCTTCTTTCTCTCGTATTACCACTCGCACCTCTCCGCTAGCATCGCCTGCTAACAGCTAACGTTACCCATGCCGCTACCTCTCTGCTGGGTGAGGGCGTATGACGTTGCACGCGTGACAGTATGTGACGCACGTAAGAAGGTGAGCTTGTTTTAAAGTCTCTTGTGAGAAGCAGAGACAAGAAAGAGTGAGAAGAGCCTGTAGTGTAATGCCTGCAGTCTCCCAGACCGTAGTCGAGGAGCGCAGGGGAGACGTTCCTCCAGGGCCTATGTACTTCGGGGCTAACAACCTTCACTTTACCTGGCAGTGGGTCTTTACAGCTGAGGGTGAATGACGAGGCCGGTGGTTTGTTGCAACTTTGTGATTTTATTGGTGTCTTGCAGGCAGCCATCCACCAAGCTAGAGCACCTGCACACACTTGTTGCCACTCCCTCACCTCTCTCGCCCACTCACTCACTGACGTCACTCACCTCACATGCTGTCATATCTTAAAGGGCCACACACATACGCTAATCTCATAACAACTAACAAGACATCATGGCAAAGCCAAAGTTGAGTTTCTTAACATGGAGACATTCTCAATACTCTTCTTTTGTCGAGCACAAAGAAAATAACATTTTAGTTAAATGTAAGTTGTGTCTTGGATCAAAGATCCTATCTACTTAAAGTTAAAGTTAAAGTGCCATTATGTTGCAGCTATTTAAAATAGTTTTGTCAATTTGTTCTGGCCTGAAATAAATTGGCCCTTTGAAACATATCTTTGTCTTTGTGTGTTGTATGTAGACCACATTGTTTGTGTGTTGTATGTAGAGCACATTGTTTGTGTGTTGTATGTAGAGCACATTGTTTGTGTGTTGTATGTAGAGCACATTGTTTGTGTGTTGTATGTAGACCACATTGTTTGTGTGTTGTATGTAGAGCACATTGTTTGTGTGTTGTATGTAGAGCACATTGTTTGTGTGTTGTATGTAGAGCACATTGTTTGTGTGTTGTATGTAGAGCACATTGTTTGTGTGTTGTATGTAGAGCACATTGTGTGTTGTATGTAGAGCACATTGTTTGTGTGTTGTATGTAGAGCACATTGTTTGTGTGTTGTATGTAGAGCACATTGTTTGTGTGTTGTATGTAGAGCACATTGTTTGTGTGTTGTATGTAGACCACATTGTTTGTGTGTTGTATGTAGAGCACATTGTTTGTGTGTTGTATGTAGAGCACATTGTTTGTGTGTTGTATGTAGACCACATTGTTTGTGTGTTGTATGTAGACCACATTGTTTGTGTGTTGTATGTAGAGCACATTGTTTGTGTGTTGTATGTAGACCACATTGTTTGTGTGTTGTATGTAGACCACATTGTTTGTGTGTTGTATGTAGACCACATTGTTTGTGTGTTGTATGTAGACCACATTGTTTGTGTGTTGTATGTAGAGCACATTGTTTGTGTGTTGTATGTAGAGCACATTGTTTGTGTGTTGTATGTAGAGCACATTGTTTGTGTGTTGTATGTAGAGCACATTGTTTGTGTGTTGTATGTAGACCACATTGTTTGTGTGTTGTATGTAGAGCACATTGTTTGTGTGTTGTATGTAGACCACATTGTTTGTGTGTTGTATGTAGACCACATTGTTTGTGTGTTGTATGTAGAGCACATTGTTTGTGTGTTGTATGTAGAGCACATTGTTTGTGTGTTGTATGTAGACCACATTGTTTGTGTGTTGTATGTAGACCACATTGTTTGTGTGTTGTATGTAGACCACATTGTTTGTGTGTTGTATGTAGAGCACATTGTTTGTGTGTTGTATGTAGAGCACATTGTTTGTGTGTTGTATGTAGACCACATTGTTTGTGTGTTGTATGTAGACCACATTGTTTGTGTGTTGTATGTAGAGCACATTGTTTGTGTGTTGTATGTAGACCACATTGTTTGTGTGTTGTATGTAGACCACATTGTTTGTGTGTTGTATGTAGACCACATTGTTTGTGTGTTGTATGTAGACCACATTGTTTGTGTGTTGTATGTAGAGCACATTGTTTGTGTGTTGTATGTAGAGCACATTGTTTGTGTGTTGTATGTAGAGCACATTGTTTGTGTGTTGTATGTAGAGCACATTGTTTGTGTGTTGTATGTAGAGCACATTGTTTGTGTGTTGTATGTAGAGCACATTGTTTGTGTGTTGTATGTAGACCACATTGTTTGTGTGTTGTATGTAGAGCACATTGTTTGTGTGTTGTATGTAGAGCACATTGTTTGTGTGTTGTATGTAGACCACATTGTTTGTGTGTTGTATGTAGACCACATTGTTTGTGTGTTGTATGTAGAGCACATTGTTTGTGTGTTGTATGTAGAGCACATTGTTTGTGTGTTGTATGTAGAGCACATTGCTTAGCAGAGTTGAGTGATGCAAATGCATGTCAAGTTGATGAACACATTGTATTATTGTCCAGTGCAATAACAGTACTGAAATGAAGGCTAAAAGTGCATTAAAGGGGGCCTTAAAAAAAAGGAGTAAAAAAAATAAGTAACTAAATAGTTACTTTTCACAGTAATGCATTACTTTTTGGTGTAAGTAACTGAGTTAGTAACTGAGTTACTTTTGAAATAAGCGGAAGAAGATGGATGGATGGATGGATGGATAATTAACCACACGACATTGGAAAACATTAGTAAAACTTCTCAGAGGGTGAGAAAGTTGTACATGTAAACAAACTGTTGAGTCACAGTGCACACAACGGTGAGTTCAAGGGCCGCTGAAATTAGTAGGACAAAACGGCGCTCGCCAAATACTCTCATCAGTGAAGCATAAGCATATTAAAGTCGGCTTTCTAACAATTAGGAAATTTTGTGTCGCGTTTGTCCTCATACAACAAAAAACATATGTTGCTGACCAGGGGCGTCACTAGCTTTTAAGGACAGGGGGGGCTTAGCCCCCAGGAGATGCACAGAATGCGAGCGAATGTTACGCACGAGCACAAGACTTCACAAACGGGCTAACAAAGACTTAGAAATTATTCATTGTTATTATCATTTAAAAAAATGCACGGGACGAAATGAAATGCTCCCCGGGACGATGGCTTTTAACCATTTTTTTTCTTTTTCCTTTAATGTATTTATTAATTTGACATTTTATATTAAATGTCTTGGTTTTTCCTCCCTCTGAAAATCCTATGAAATGTTTACCAAGCCATTCTATAACAATACAACAGCTATTAATGTAACAATATAATAAAAACAAATATATTAAATGTTTTTTTCATTGTTTTAACATTAGACTAATGTATATTACTTTACAGGTAAAAGCCAGTAAATTAGAATATTTTGAAAAACTTGATTTATTTCAGTAATTGCATTCAAAAGGTGTAACTTGTACATTATATTTATTCATTGCACACAGACTGATGCATTCAAATGTTTATTTCATTTAATTTTGATGATTTGAAGTGGCAACAAATGAAAATCCAAAATTCCGTGTGTCACAAAATTAGAATATTGTGTAAGGGTTACATTTTGAAGACACCTGGTGCCACAAACTAATCAGCTGATTAACTCAAAACACCTGCAAAGGGCTTTAAATGGTCTCTCAGTCCAGTTCTGAAGCCTACACAAACATGGGGAAGACTTCAGATTTGACAGCTGTCCAAAAGGCAACCATCGACACATTGCACAAGGAGGGAAAGACACAAAAGGTTATTGCTGAAGAGGCTGGCTGTTCTCAGAGCTCTGTGTCCAAACACATTAATGGAGAGGCAAAGGGAAGGAAAAACTGTGGTCAGAAAAAGTGTACAAGTGATAGGGATCACCGCGCCCTGATCAAGATTGTGAAAAAAAACCCATTGAAAAATGTGGGGGAGATTCAGAAGGAGTGGACAGCTGCTGGAGTCAGTGCTTCAAGATCCACCACCAAGAGACGCTTGAAAGACATGGGTTTCAACTGCCGCATACCTCGTGTCAAGCCACTGTTGACCAAGAAACAGCGCGAAAAGCGTCTCACCTGGGCTAAGGAAAAAAAGAGCTGGACTGCTGCTGAGTGGTCCAAAGTCATGTTTTCTGACGAAAGCAAATTTTGCATTTCCTTTGGAAATCGAGGTCCCAGAGTCTGGAGGAAGACAGGAGAGGCACAGGATCCACGTTGCCTGAAGTCTAGTGTAAAGTTTCCACCATCAGTGATGGTTTGGGGTGCCATGTCATCTGCTGGTGTCGGTCCACTCTGTTTCCTGAGATCCAGGGTCAACGCAGCCGTCTACCAGCAAGTTTTAGAGCACTTCATGCTTCCTGCTGCTGACCTGCTCTATGGAGATGGAGATTTCAAGTTCCAACAGGACTTGGCGCCTGCACACAGCGCAAAATCTACCCGTGCCTGGTTTACAGACCGTGGTATTTCTGTTCTAAATTGGCCCGCCAACTCCCCTGACCTTAGCCCCATAGAAAATCTGTGGGGTATTGTGAAAAGGAAGATGCAGAATGCCAGACCCAAAAACGCAGAAGAGTTGAAGGCCACTATCAGAGCAACCTGGGCTCTCATAACACCTGAGCAGTGCCAGAAACTCATCGACTCCATGCCACGCCGCATTAACGCAGTAATTGAGGCAAAAGGAGCTCCAACCAAGTATTGAGTATTGTACATGCTCATATTTTTCATTTTCATACTTTTCAGTTGGCCAACATTTCTAAAAATCCCTTTTTTGTATTAGCCTTAAGTAATATTCTAATTTTGTGACACACGGAATTTTGGATTTTCATTTGTTGCCACTTCAAATCATCAAAATTAAATGAAATAAACATTTGAATGCATCAGTCTGTGTGCAATGAATAAATATAATGTACAAGTTACACCTTTTGAATGCAATTACTGGAATAAATCAAGTTTTTCAAAATATTCTAATTTACTGGCTTTTACCTGTATATAGATTCTACAAGAGTGATGTGGGCATTTTCTATATGAATGAGTCAAAGAACCGCAGGCAAGGTCGCAGAGAAAATGCGGACTGGATTTTGAGTGATGTGGGCATTTTCTATATGAACAAGTGGAATGGATTGGATACCGACACACTATAGGGGCTCTCTACCTTAAAGTACCAATGATTGTCACACACACACACACACACACGAGGTGTGGTGAAATGTGTCCTCTGCATTTAACCCATCCCCTTGTTCACCCCCTGGGAGCTGAGGGGAGCAGTGGGCAGCAGCGGTGCCGCGCCCGGGAATAATTTTTGGTGATTTACGCTATGAAGTGAGGGGAAACTGAGTGAATAATGACAGGTTATATGATTAATTTATTTAAACTCATATTCGGGCCACTTTATAATGAATATGTCAGCATGTATTTGTTAAAAAAAAAAAAAAAAAATTATATTTATATAAATATAAATAACACCAAATTATTTAGGGGGGCTTAAGAATATTTTAGGGGGGCTTGAGCCCCCCTGAAATAGGCCTAACAACGCCAATGTTGCTGACCCCCCGGGTTACACTGATGCCAACAGGTACAAGTGGGCAAATAGTGTTAAGTAATGTCCACATCATACTAAACCTGAATATTTAATCATTGTGAGGCCAAAACAAGGTACACTTAAGTCCATTTTTCTAATATTTTTTAACATTGACAAAAAGGCCAATTTTACATTGAATGAACGGCACATGGCTTTATTGGCTCTTGTCTCCAGTGTGGTGTCAGTAAAACATTTTTGTTCAAACACAAGAACCCTTTTCATCACATTTTTACCTTCAGTGTGCTTCCTTCATTCAGCAGGTGTCAATCAACAAGACAGACATTCATTTCCCCTCAGCGACCGATGGGGGAAAAAATGGCGCACTAGCACTGCATGAGAAATCAGCGAAAGTAGCCAGAAGAAGAAGGAAAGGAAGGGATTTGCAGCGACCAATCAAATGAGCTCCTGGGAGTGAGGGGCGTGGTCTGCGCAAGAGTTTCTAAACTCGCGTCCTGGAAGCGCCTCGTTGAAAGGCTCGCTGTCTCCATCTTGTGGCCGATGTGTGTATTGCAGCGCTATTGTAAACTAGTATGAAGACTGACTTGATGCAGCACACACAACTAGAAAACATATAAATATATTTTAATATGCGAAATATTCAACAATATAAGTATGTATATATATTTATTATTTTTAATCTGTCCTTTCTACTCCATTGTCTACCGCTTGTTACTCTGTGTCTCCTAGCCGCTCAGGCAAATCATATTGTCTAAAAATGCATTTTCCCATCGATATTCTGTGGTTTAGCCGTTATAAAGTCATCAATAGCGGAATATACAGAATATGCACAGTACAAGAGCGGAAAATGTACACACGACTAGAAAAAAACAATTTTAATGTGCGAAATATTCAACAATATGGCTCTTCATATTTACATACTTGCCAACCCTCCCGAATTTTCCGGGAGACTCCCGAAATTCAGCGCCTCTCCCGAAAACCTCCCGGGACAAATATTCTCCCGAAAATCGCCCGGTTTTCAGCCGGAGCTGGAGGCCACGCCCCCTCCAGCTCCGTGCGGATCTGAGTGAGGACAGCCTTTTTTCACTACGGGAGGACAACAGGCTGACAAGAACTAAATCATCCAGACTAGAGATAAATTGTATTATTATGTTTATCTTACCTAAAAATAAATATATTTATTAATTTAAAAAAAAAAACCTAAATAAATTTTTACTATATTTTGCTAAAAACATCAAAATTAATTGTATTTTAATCTTTATTTTTTCTGACTACTTATTACATCCAGCCATAGAATTTTACATTAAAATAAACATATTTGAAATAATTAATTTTAAATTATCATAATAATTCATTTAAAATGACCAAGATCCGGTGGCCATGGATGGGGTGCTGGCTGTCCGGGGTCGGGACCCGGGGTGGACCGCTCGCCTGTATATTGGTTGGGAACATCTCTGCGCTGCTGACCCGTCTCCGCTCGGGATGGTTTCCTGCTGACCCCACTGTGGACTGGACTCTTACTGTTATGCTGGATCCACTATGGACTGGACTCTCACAATATTATGTCAGACCCACTCGACATCCATTGCATTCGGTCTCCCTAGAGGGGGAGGGGTTACCCACATATGCGGTCCTCTCCAAGGTTTCTCATAGTCATTCACATCGACGTCCCACTGGGGTGAGTTTTTCCTTGCCCTTATGTGGGCTATACCGAGGATGTCGTTGTGGCTTGTGCAGCCCTTTGAGACACTTGTGATTTAGGGCTATATAAATAAACATTGATTGATTGATTGATTGATTGATTGATTGATATTTAATTATTAAAATAATTGCTTGTTTATCAACAACTTTAGCATTTTATTCATTACATTTTGAAACTCTCAGAAGCCAAGTTATGTTATATTCCTTAATATTTATTTATGCAAGTTTGAAGTATCAATTATCCAAACACAGTTTTGTTTGCATATTTTCAGGATGTAGAGATATATATATATATATATATATATATATATATATATATATATATATACATATATATATATATATATATATATATATATATATATATATATATATATATATATGTATGTGTGGGGAAAAAAAATCACAAGACTATTTCATCTCTACAGGCCTGTTTCATGAGGGGGGGTACCCTCAATCGTCAGGAGATTTTAATGGGAGCATTCGCATACCATGGTTTATATAGGGCACAGAGTGGGTGGGTACAGGCTGGCCTAGGGGCGTGGTGATTGGCTCATGTGTTACCTAGGAGGTGTTTCCGTCTATGGCGGCATGTTGTTACAATTTCGCTGCGCTTGTTGAGGGATGACAGGTCTGGACGGTAGATAATAAACAGTTTCTCTTTCAAGCATAGGTTGCATCTTTTATTACCACTATTGTAAGGTGTGCTGGATGCAAGAATTTGCCATGTTATTGAATATTCAACATTATTGTCTTTGAGGTCCCAAATGTGTTTGCTGAGTTCTGTGGTATTTCGCAGGTTTTTGTTCCTGAAAGAAGCCTTGTGGTTGTTCCATCTGGTTTTGAATTCACCCTCGGTTAATCCTACATATGTGTCGGATGTGTTAATGTCCTTGCGTATTACCTTAGATTGGTAGACAACTGATGTTTGTAAGCATCCCCCGTTGAGGGGGCAATCAGGTTTCTTTCGACAGTTACATGCTTTGTTGGTTTTGGAGTCGTTCTGACTGGGGGTCGACGGCTCATTTGCAATTGAGCGCATAGAAGCGCATATGCCAAATTTTCAAAGAGAACGGCCTACGGATCACGATTGAAGCCAACAAGCAAACCGTCAACTTTCTTGACGTCACTTTCAACCTGAGAAATAACAGCTACCAACCATTCACGAAACCCAACACAACACTCCAATACGTGCACCACGACAGCAACCACCCACCCACCACCACGAAAAGAATACCTACCGGAATTAATAAAAGGCTATCGATGCTGTCATCTAGCAAAGCTGAATTTGACCAAGCAACCCCCCCGTACCAAAAAGCCCTTGATGAAAGCGGATACAATTTCACCCTCACCTATGAACCCACGCCAGGAAACCAGCCAAAAAAGAACAGAAAACGAAACGGCATCATCTGGTACAACCCCCCATACAGCAAAAACGTCTCAACGAACATTGGACACAAATTCCTCAACCTGATTGACAAACACTTTCCCAAAGACAACAACCTAAGAAAAGTATTCAACAAGAACAACATAAAATTGAGCTACAGCTGCATGAAAAATATACGACAAATCATCTCAAACCACAACAAAACAATTGCAAATGAGCCGTCGACCCCCAGTCAGAACGACTCCAAAACCAACAAAGCATGTAACTGTCGAAAGAAACCTGATTGCCCCCTCAACGGGGGATGCTTACAAACATCAGTTGTCTACCAATCTAAGGTAATACGCAAGGACATTAACACATCCGACACATATGTAGGATTAACCGAGGGTGAATTCAAAACCAGATGGAACAACCACAAGGCTTCTTTCAGGAACAAAAACCTGCGAAATACCACAGAACTCAGGAAACACATTTGGGACCTCAAAGACAATAATGTTGAATATTCAATAACATGGCAAATTCTTGCATCCAGCACACCTTACAATAGTGGTAATAAAAGATGCAACCTATGCTTGAAAGAGAAACTGTTTATTATCTACCGTCCAGACCTGTCATCCCTCAACAAGCGCAGCGAAATTGTAACAACATGCCGCCATAGACGGAAACACCTCCTAGGTAACACATGAGCCAATCACCACGCCCCTAGGCCAGCCTGTACCCACCCACTCTGTGCCCTATATAAACCATGGTATGCGAATGCTCCCATTAAAATCTCCTGACGATTGAGGGTACCCCCTCATGAAACAGGCCTGTAGAGATGAAATAGTCTTGTGATTTTTTTCCCCACACATACATATATTGCGCTCTACTACGGTATCGAGCACTATTTTTTGGATAACCTTATTAAGACATATATATATATATATATATGTATGAAATACTTGACTTGGTGAATTCTAGCTGTCAATATACTCCTCCCCTCTTAACCACGCCCCCAACCACGCCCCGCCCCACCTCCCGAAATCGGAGGTCTCAAGGTTGGCAAGTATGCTAAAAATGCATTTTCCCATCGATATTCTGTGGTTTAGCCGTTATACAGTGATCAATACCGGGGTAGGGCGGAATATACGTTAGGTTAGGACAAAACACAGAGGCTGTTTTATCCCTACAAGCCTGTTTCGCAGGTTTCCCTGCTCTTCAGGGGATTTTATAATATAAAGTTAAGTTAAAAGTACACACACACTAGGTGTGGTGAAATTACTCTCTGCATTTGACCCATGCCCTTGTTTCACCCCCTGGGAGGTGAGGGGAGCAGTGAGCAGCAGCGGTGGCCACGCTCGGGAATCATTTTGGTGATTTAACCACCAATTCCAACCCTTGATGCTGAGTGCCAAGCAGGGAGGTAATGGCTCCCATTTTTATAGTCTTTGACATGACTCGGTCGGGGTTTGAACTCACGACCTACCCATCTTAGGGCGAACACTCTAACCCAGGGGTCGGGAACCTTTTTAGCTGCGAGAGCCATGAAAGCCAAAGATTTTAAATTGTATTTCTGTGAGAGCCATATAATAATTTTTAACACTGAATACAGTTAAATGTGTGCATTTTTAAGTAAGAACAATATTTTTAGAGTATTCTTTTTAATAACATTGTTATTCTGAAGCTAACCAATAATAAATAAAATACTTCTTACCATTAATGCGACTTCTTGAACAGGTGCGGTAGAAAACGGATGGATGGATTAAAATGCATGAGAATGTTTTATATTTCGAACGTTATTTTTAACACTGATTAGCAGCGGAATTATTCATTACTTATCGTGTTAAGCAATGTCAGTTACGATTTATCTGAGAGCCAGATGAGGTCATCAAAAGAGCCACATCTGGCTCGAGAGCCATAAGTTCCCTACCCCTGCCCTAACCACAAGGCCATAATAAAATCCCCTGAAGAGCAGAGAAACCTGCAAAACAGGCTTGTAGGGATGAAATAGCCTTTTTTTCCCCCCTGACCTAACGTATACCAAAGTCGATTACACTACAGGTAAAAGCCAGTAAATTAGAATATTTTGAAAAACTTGATTTATTTCAGTAATTGCATTCAAAAGGTGTAACTTGTACATTATATTTATTCATTGCACACAGACTGATGCATTCAAATGTTTATTTCATTTAATTTTGATGATTTGAAGTGGCAACAAATGAAAATCCAAAATTCCGTGTGTCACAAAATTAGAATATTACTTAAGGCTAATACAAAAAAGGGACATGGCACCCCAAACCATCACTGATGGTGGAAACTTTACACTAGACTTCAGGCAACGTGGATCCTGTGCCTCTCCTGTCTTCCTCCAGACTCTGGGACCTCGATTTCCAAAGGAAATGCAAAATTTGCATGGTTGGGTGATGGTTTGGGGTGCCATGTCATCTGCTGGTGTCGGTCCACTCTGTTTCCTGAGATCCAGGGTCAACGCAGCCGTCTACCAGCAAGTTTTAGAGCACTTCATGCTTCCTGCTGCTGACCTGCTCTATGGAGATGGAGATTTCAAGTTCCAACAGGACTTGGCGCCTGCACACAGCGCAAAATCTACCCGTGCCTGGTTTACGGACCATGGTATTTCTGTTCTAAATTGGCCCGCCAACTCCCCTGACCTTAGCCCCATAGAAAATCTGTGGGGTATTGTGAAAAGGAAGATGCAGAATGCCAGACCCAAAAACGCAGAAGAGTTGAAGGCCACTATCAGAGCAACCTGGGCTCTCATAACACCTGAGCAGTGCCAGAAACTCATCGACTCCATGCCACGCCGCATTAACGCAGTAATTGAGGCAAAAGGAGCTCCAACCAAGTATTGAGTATTGTACATGCTCATATTTTTCATTTTCATACTTTTCAGTTGGCCAACATTTCTAAAAATCCCTTTTTTGTATTAGCCTTAAGTAATATTCTAATTTTGTGACACACGGAATTTTGGATTTTCATTTGTTGCCACTTCAAATCATCAAAATTAAATGAAATAAACATTTGAATGCATCAGTCTGTGTGCAATGAATAAATATAATGTACAAGTTACACCTTTTGAATGCAATTACTGAAATAAATCAAGTTTTTCAAAATATTCTAATTTACTGGCTTTTACCTGTATACTAAAAATATTTTTAGTATATTTTCTCCCAGAATTTACTCTCAATACTTTTTTGACAAAAATATGTATGACGTATATTTTCTGCACTTTAATTTACGTACATACATTTACTGCAATTACATGGCATTTTAAAATGAGGTAAAAAAAAAAATGTATATTGCAAAAATAAAAACACATTGAATATAAGGACACTCAGATTTCTCATGACATTTATTCAAATAAACAATACAGTTTATAATTTTCTAGGATAAAATAAGTCTGAACACAATAAGCATTTTGGGGACACGATTGTCCCCCCCCAACCCTCTTCAAGCCCACAGCCATAGAACTGCCTTTTTTGTCTTTTTCGATGCTGACACGTGGGTGTCATCATGTGACTTTGATCAGCGCCTTCAACATCCACGTCCTCCGTGGAGAAGGCAGCTGCCGTGTTTCACACACACCAAGGAGCATTTACAAGCGGAGAGCGCGACAACCTGCAGGGGGCGCTGACATGTCCTCAAAACTCCAAAAACAGGGGGGAAAAAAAAGGGCCAGTTAGGGACCAGCACAACCTTGCCAGGTTTGTCCTATGGTTGTAGAATGAAGAGTCCCAGGTGTCCATCTATGTCCCTGCAAGGTCCCAACACCTCTTGCAGCTCATGAGCAGCACTGTCAGTACATTCCATCCCCAAAGGTGCGGCCACCTCAAGCCATGATGGGGACAGACACAAAGAAAACAAAGAGTGAATGTCACTCAGTTTGGCTCTTGCAAACAATTAGTAAGCTCTAAAAACAACTACAGGGGTACGGCGGCAGGTTAGAATCGGGGGACAGTTGAGCACACGCGTTGTGCATCATTTGTAACCTTGTAGTTTGTTAGTGTCCTTTCAGAGCTCCTTGTGCACGGCTCCTTATTGCCTCCTCGGATGGATCTTTTACAATGTTTCTAAAGAAGGTCAAAATGATGCAAACGCGTGCCGCACGTCTTCTTTAAACTTCCATGCATATGGACTATTTACAAATTGAAAGAAAAAAAAAAATCTTGCTATTTTGTTCTTTTTCACGTCTTTTCTCCAGGTTTCCTTTTTTTTTTTTTTTTTTTTTTTTAAATTAAAAGTCTTTTGCCCCTTTTTGCAAATGAGCCCAGCAGACAAAACGAGCTGGTCACATGACCCTCCAGGACGATTAAAGCTGTGTTGAAAACAAGTTGACACCAATGGGCAAACAAAAACATTGGTTTAAAACAGAAATGTCACAAGCTGAAAAGAATCAGAGAAAAAAAGGGAAACTGAGGTGGAGGGTTACCATACAAACCAAAACAAGGATGTAAGTTGTTTTTTTTTGAAGATGGACTTTCTCCACTTTGCTAACAATACTGTAGTACACTTTCTTTTTATGACGCTAGCTTTTTATTTAAATATAATTTACTTAATATTGTTAAACAAACCCCGGGAAACGATGCAAAATGGTAGGTTTTGCCAAGTAGAGGGAGCGAAGGCCCGTACTGCCCTGATAAATTGCATCAGCGCTCTTATTTTGTCAAGATACTCCGGAGTCCGTTGCATTGGGACCAGTTCTCAATCCTCGATGTACTCCCACAAGTCCTTCTCGTAGCCTTCGTGCACGTGCTGTAGCAGAACTCTTCGCCGGCTCTCACAGTATCTGCACACACACACACACAGAGACACACACACACACACACACAAAGTGTCAAGTCACCACGACAGTCAGTGGAGGGGATTGAGTTTTCCTCTTCCTTGGCTGACCTGTACTTGTCTTGTACTTTCTGCTTGATATCCTGCAAGGAATCCTGGGATATGTCCCGTTCTAAGTAGCCAGACAGAACCTCAGTGGCGTTTTCCAAGTCCGCCTGGTTGTTCTGGGAATGCAGGAAGACACAGTTGAGCACAGAGTAGATTTTCTAACCTACTTGATGATGAAAAGTAGATCAGTTGTGACTAAAGCATGATTAGTACCGTATTTTCCGCACTATAAGGCGCACCGGATTATTAGCCGCACCTTCAATGAATGGCATATTTCATAACTTTGTCCACCAATAAGCCGCCCCGGACTATAAGCCGCGCCTACGCTGCGCTAAAGGGAATGTCAAAAAAACAGTCAGATAGGTCAGTCAAACTTTAATAATATATTAAAAACCAGCGTTCTAACAACTCTGTTCACTCCCAAAATGTACGCAAATGTGCAATCACAAACATAGTAAAATTCAAAATAGTGCAGAGCAATAGCAACATAATGTTGCTCGAACGTTAATGTCACAACACACAAAATAAACATAGCGCTCACTTTCTGAAGTTATTCTTCATTCGTAAATCCTTCGTCTTCGGTGTCCGAAGTGAAAAGTTGGGCAAATTTACGATCCACTGGCAGATGTTGGCGTCGTCTGGCGCTGCCTCCTCGTCTTAGTGAAGGTGTGTTCGCCTTCTGTCATCCATTGTTCCCACGCAGTTAGCAGTCTAGCTTCGAATGCCCTGTTGACACCAATATCTAGCGGCTGGAGGTCTTTTGTCAATCCACCCGGAATGACGGCGAGTATTGAATTAAGCGCGTAAGCGTGTCTCTCAATGTGCTGTTATGAGCTAGTTAATATAACAACTACACTACCCAGCATGCAACGATAGTTACGAGCATGCGCGGTAGCCCTGAGAAGCGTTGTTGTATGCTGGCAGTTAGAATGTGGTTATGAGCACGCTGTGAGTAAACGTTGAGAACTCAGTTAACACGCCTCGTCTGCATTATTTATAATTAGACAGACAACACACTTAATAGGAGCCATTTTGGGGTCTTTACATAAACACACAAATGGAAATGAAACGTCACATATCCCAGCATGCACCGCGCGCTTCTTCTACGGGGAAAAAAGATGGCGGCTGTTTACCGTAGTTGCGAGACCTAAACTTTATGAAAATGAATCTTAATATTTATCCATATATAAAGCGCACCGGGTTATAAGGCGCACTGTCAGCTTTTGAGAAAATGTGTGGTTTTTAGGTGCGCCTTATAGTGCGGAAAATACGGTACACAACTAAATAACGACATACATTGGAAAGCCTTTCTGACGTCTTGAGTGTCTTTTCTGTGTATTTTCTTTTAATGTTTGTGCTGTCTTGCGTTATGGAGCCCAGGAAAAGTAGTGGCTAGTCGGTAGCAACTAATGAGGACCAATTTTCAACAAATAAACACAAGTGCATGTCAAAAGAGTAGAAACTGAAATGATCATTGTTGACACGTCCGTATGTTGTTATGTCCAGACATGATTGTCCTCTATTTGGATTTCTCTGTTTTCATGTGATATTATGTTGCACACCTCCAATTACAACTTTTTAAGGTCAAGGCAAGTGTTGCCTTCAAGGAGGGCTAATATATACATAATATAAACATATATATATAAATATAAACACACACACACACACACATATATATATACCGTATTTTCCGCACTATTAGCCGCACCTAAAAACCACAAATGTACTCAAAAGCTGACAGTGCGTCTTATAACCCGGTGCGCTTTATATATGGATTAATATTAAGATTCATTTTCATAAAGTTTCGGTCTCGCAACTACGGTAAACAGCCGCCATCTTTTTTCCCCGTAGAAGAGGAAGTGCTTCTTCTTCTACGCAAGCAACCGCCAAGGTAAGCACCCGCCCCCATAGAACAGGAAGCGCTTCTTCTTCTACTGTAAGCAACCACCCGCCCGCGTAGAAGAAGAAGAAGCGCGCGGATATTACGTTTCATTTCCTTTGTGTGTTTACATCTGTAAAGACCACAAAATGGCTCCTACTAAGCGACAGGTTTCCGGTTCATGAAAAGACGCAATCTCTCCATCCGCACACGGACTACTATTTCACAGCAACTGCCTAAAGACTTTCAAGAAAAGCTGGCTACTTTCCGTGCATATTGTAAAAACAAGATAGCTGAAAAAAAGATCCGGCCAGAGAACATTATCAACATGGACGAGGTTCCACTGACTTTTGATATTCCTGTGAACCGCACTGTGGATACAACGGGAGCACGTACGGTGAATATTCGCACCACAGGGAATGAGAAGTCATCCTTCACTGTGGTTCTAGCTTGCCGTGCTAATGGCCAGAAACTTCCACCCATGGTGATATTCAAAAGGAAGACCTTGCCAAAAGAGACCTTTCCAGCCGGCGTCATCATAAAAGCTAACTCGAAGGGATGGATGGATGAAGAAAAGATGAGCGAGTGGTTAAGGTAAGTTTACGCGAAGAGGCCGGGTGGCTTTTTTCACGCAGCTCCGTCCATGTTGATATACGACTCCATGCGCGCCCACATCACGCTGGTTTTTAATATATTATTAAAGTTTGACTGACCTATCTGACTGTTTTTTTGACATTCCTTTAGCGCAGTTAGATGCGGCTTATAACACGGGGCGGCTTATAGGTGGACAAAGTTTTGAAATATGCCGTTCATTGAAGGCGCGGCTTATAACCCAGGGCGCCTTATGGTGCGGAAAATACGGTATACATTTTTGGGTTATTTATTTAACAAATTTGCAAAATCTTCCACCAAAAATATATTTCTTAGAGTAATATTTGATGTGAAGTAATGGGAACCTTGGATAGGTCAATAATTCATAATAACATTGATTTTGATTCAATATTATGTTTTGAGCAAAGACAGTTTGAAAGAAAGAAAAAAACAGCTTTGTTTTATTAGTCAACATTGCAACTTTTTCTAAATTACATTTCACTTTTAAGCTTTTTTATTTCACTTTTTGTTTATTTTAATAGTATTTTTAGAATGTGCTGTGGGCCTTTAAAACATTAGCTGTGGGCCACAAATGGCCTCCGGGGCACACTTTTGATACCCCTGCTATAGATAATAAAAAATGAAATGTGATAAATCTACGGATAAAAAGCAGAGCCTGATGACGCATGCGCGTTTATCATAACTCTCTCTCTCTCTCTCTGTCTCTGCCCCTCCCTCACCAATGCTGCTGTTTGTTTTGTTTTCAACCCCTTCTTAACCCTGAACGCACATTGAAAATACACCCAACCCTAACTCAAAATGCCGGACATTTGAGGCATTTAAGAAACTCCGCCCTGACAGCTCCGCAAAAGAGGACATGTCCGGTGAAAAGAGGACGTATGGTCAGTCTATCCTAGCCCGTTAGCTGCTAGCATGCCGTGTGTTGTGCCTCGGTGTGCATTGTTTACACAACGTGCGTTACGCTACTTAATATGTCCGTGCGGAAACTCGTTCGGTACACTTCTGAACCGAATCGACACTCCCGTACCGAAACGGTTCAATACAAATACACGTACCGTTACAACCCTAATTATATATATATATATATATATATATATATATATTTTATATATATATATATATATATATATATATATATATATATATATATAAAATAGATACAAATAGTGTTCATTTATGAGATCTAGGCCTGGCCAAAGTAATAATTAAGATTATTGTTATCAATATTGAAATCATGATTACTGATTGTTAGGTAAAGCAGTGTTGGGGTGTGAAAGTAATATCATCATGTCATTTGTAATCCATCCATTTTCTACCGCTTATTCCCTTTGGGGTCGCGGGGGGCGCTGGAGCCTATCTCAGCTACAATCGGGCGGAAGGCGGGGTACACCCTGGACAAGTCGCCACCTCATCGCAGGGCCAACACAGATAGACAACATTCACACTCACATTCACACACTAGGGCCAATTTAGTGTTGCCAATCAACTTATCCCCAGGTGCATGTCTTTGGAGGTGGGAGGAAGCCGGAGTACCCGGAGGGAACCCACGCAGTCACGGGGAGAACATGCAAACTCCACACAGAAAGATCCCGAGCCCGGGATTGAACCCAAGACTACTCAGGACCTTCGTATTGTGAGGCAGATGCACTAACCCCTCTGCCACCGTGTAATGTCTAATAAAAATGCTATAGATAAACGTTATCCATATATTTAAAGACAAATATTAGTTTTTCTTATTCTTTAATAACATCAACTTGTCAGCTTTTTGTCATTACATGATGCCTTTAGTTCTATTTTTTCATTTTGATAGAGAGAGTTTTTATATATCTCTCTAAGTTATGTACATTTATATGTAGATGTAGATGATGTATCAGGACAGATCCATAAAGAGTTTGAGCAGAAATATGTCATATAGGAATAACTGTACACAATAAAACATGAACAAAATGCTGTGTCACATGAATTATTTTTGAAGTAACACCTTAGTGACATGAAAAAAAACCCAATTAATGTAAAAAACAACAACCTGGTGTTTACTTTTTGATATCAAAATAAAGCACAAAGCAGTTTGGCAAATGAAGATGAAGTCTAATAAACAAGCGTTGTTCTTCTCAAACACCTTCCTAGTGTTTCAGTACAACAGTTTGGCCAACAAAAAAACCCCAGAGTGATCCCTCCCACATCGAATAAACAATCTTCACAGCCTGCGTTCAATTCGATGAGCTGACAAAACATTTTAGCTAGTATTGATGTTATTTGAACAGAATAAAGGAGTGAACATCCCAGTAAACAAAGTAAAGATTTTATAAACAAGTTGTGACAACGCTCATGACACATCGCCTGCTGCAAAACATCAAATAGTTTTCTCCTTCGCTGTATACTTTTAGTGTGCGGACAAGTGTCTCCAATATTGTCCACACCTGTCTCCATCTAAACACAGCAGTGCACTCCTAAACGCACGCTGAGAAGCGAGGGAAAATGACGTTAAACCAAGCGCTTGGCTCCGTTTACTCCGAGGGTCAATCTCCGCAGCAAAATTGGTGTCGTTGGTCCGCCATGATTATCAAGCCAAACACCGCTAGTGGGCATGCTCCTGACTTCGTGTTGCCTAAAATGCATTAATAAATGACGGTTTTGCGGTAATTCAAAAATTAAATGGTACTACTAACCATCGCAAATGATCATTATACCGTTTACTGTTACATCCCTCGCCCATTAACAAGTAAAAAGTCAAGGGCGGTCACGGCGTGTTCTTACCGCAAATGTTGGTCAATTTTCTGTTACACACACCGGCAGGGCGTCCTGCATTACCATTCGGTGCATCGCTGTGTGCCCTCTATTAGTTAAGTCTTTCGGAAACAAATTGTATATTTTACTCCTCAAACAAAAGATCAAAAGCAACAAAATACAAATTGAAGCTTTGTTTCGTAACGTGTGGAGTCCCCCAAGGTTCAATCTTGGGGCAAATCATGCAAAATAATAACATTGACCATCATTGCTATGCCGATGACACCCAAATCTATATAGCGCTATCACCAAATGACTATCGCCCCATAGATCTTCTGTGCCAGTGCATTGAGCAAGTCAAACACTGGATGTGCCAACATTTCCTACAACTAAATGAAGATAAAACTGAGATAATTGTTTTTGGTGCTAAAAAAGAAAGGTTTAAAGTCATCCAACACCTTCAATCACTGTCCCTGAAAACCTCAAATAAAGCCAGAAATCTTGGGGTTATTTTAGATTCTGATTTACATTTCGACATCCATCCATCCATCCATCTTCTTCCACTTATCCGAGGTCGGGTCGCGGGGGCAGCAGCCTAAGCAGGGAAGCCCAGACTTCCCTCTCCCCAGCCACTTCGTCTAGCTCTTCCCGGGAGATCCCGAGGCGTTCCCAGGCCAGCCGGGAGACATAGTCTTCCCAACGTGTCCTGGGTCTTCCGGTCGGACGTGCCCTAAACACCTCCCGAGGGAGGCGTTCGGGTGGCATCCTGACCAGATGCCCGAACCACCTCATCTGGCTCCTCTCAATGTGGAGGAGCAGCGGCTTTACTTTGAGCTCCTCTCAGATGACAGAGCTTCTCACCCTAGGAAACTCATTTCGGCCGCTTGTACCCGTGATCTTGTCCTTTTGGTCATAACCCAAAGCTCATGACCATAGGTAAGGATGGGAACGTAGATCGACCGGTAAATTGAGAGCTTTGCCTTCCGGCTCAGCTCCTTCTTCACCACAACGGATCGATACAGCGTCCGCATTACTGAAGATGCCGCACCGATCCGCCTGTCGATCTCACCATCCACTCTTCCCTCACTCGTGAACAAGACTCCGAGGTACTTGAACTCCTCCACTTGGGGCAGGGTCTCCTCCCCAACCCGGAGATGGCACTCCACCCTTTTCCGGGCGAGAACCATGGACTCGGACTTGGAGGTGCTGATTCTCATCCCAGTCGCTTCACACTCGGCTGCGAACCGATCCAGTGAGAGCTGAAGATCCTGGCCAGATGAAGCCATCAGGACCACATCATCTGCAAAAAGCAGAGACCTAATCCTGCAGCCACCAAACCGGATCCCCTCAACGCCTTGACTGCGCCTAGAAATTCTGTCCATAAAAGTTATGAACAGAATGGGTGACAAAGGGCAGCCTTGGCGGAGTCCAACCCTCACTGGAAACGTGTCCGACTTACTGCCGGCAATGCGGACCAAGCTCTGACACTGATCATACAGGGAGCGGACCGCCAAAATCAGACAGTCTGATACCCCATACTCTCTGAGCACTCCCCACAGGACTTCCCGAGGGACACGGTCGAATGCCTTCTCCAAGTCCACAAAGCACATGTAGACTGGTTGGACAAACTCCCATGCACCCTCAAGGACCCTGCCGAGAGTATAGAGCTGGTCCACAGTTCCACGACCAGGACGAAAACCACACTGTTCCTCCTGAATCCGAGGTTCGACTATCCGGCGTAGCCTCCTCTCCAGTACACCTGAATAGACCGGCTGAGAAGTGTGATCCCACGATAGTTAGAACACACCCTCCGGTTCCCCTTCTTAAAGAGAGGAACCACCACCCCGGTCTGCCAATCCAGAGGTACCGCCACCCCATTTCGACAGTCACATCAAATCAGTAACAAAATCGGCCTACTATCACCTCAAAAATGTAACAAGACTTAGAGGGCTCATGTCAGCTCAAGACTTAGAAAAACGTGTACATGCCTTTATTACCAGTAGGCTAGACTATTGTAATGGTCTCCTTGCAGGTCTTCCCAAAAAAAACTGTCAGGCAGCTACAGCTTGTTCAGAACGCTGCTGCTAGAGTTCTAACAAAGACCAAAATATGTGAGCACATTACACCAATTCTTAAATCCTTACATTGGCTCCCTGGACATCAGAGAATTGATTTCCAAATCCTCCTGCTCACATATAAATCACTACATGGTCTAGGGTCGAAGTATATCATTGATATGCTCCCACTATATAGATCACTAAGATCTTCTGAGAGCAATCTGTTAGCGGTTCCCAGAGTAAACTCAAATGAAGGGAGAGCATCATTCAGCATCATTCATGCAACAAATAGCTGGAATAAACTTCCTGAAGATGTCAGACTTTCCCCAACTCTGACTACCGTACTTTTAAAACTAGACTGAAAACTTTTATGTTCACCTTAGCTTTCAGCTAAATCTTTTAACTTTTAACGTCTGCACTGTTTTTATTTTTATTGTCTGCATTTTAATTTTGCTTTTATTTTCTTTCATTTCACTTTGTTGTCTGTGAAGTAGGGATGTCCCGATCCGATATTTGGATCGGATCGGCTGCCGATATTTGCCAAAAATTGCGTATTGGCAAGGCATGGGTCCGTGTTTTCCAAAACACCTATTTAAATAATACATTCCACTTTTCTGCTGCTCCGTAATTTCCGTTACGCATTTTCCAGCACACCTTCAACACATCCACAATTCTCACGCAGTTGCTTTTAGCTGCTGGCATTACACGACAGGCTCTTCTCACTCTTTCCTGTGTCTCCCTCTCACAGACAGCGAGCGCACCTTCTTACACACGCCACATACTGTCACGTCATACGTCACATACGTATACGTCCTCTTCCAGCAGAGAGCGAGGTAGCGGCATGGCTAACGTTAGCTGTGATGCTAGCGCAGCCGCTAAGGTGCGCGCCTGCTCAAGCGTCCTCTGCGCACGGCAAATCTATGCCACGTACAAAATCAAATAAAAAAATAAGCGCATAACAATTTTCGACACACGGACACGACAGAGACAACAGTTTTCGTCATCATTGTTCAAATACTGTAACGTCTGTCGAGACGCTTATCTCCATTCGGTGCCACACGTCCACACCATCAAAATGCCAAGGCAAAAATTTCCACATCAACACCGTATGAAAAAATTAGTGATTTTTTTAGTTGTGATTTCCTTCTCTGCATGAAAGTTTAAAAGTAGCATATATTAATGCAGTATGAAGAAGAATGTTTTAATGTAGACATGCAAGCCTTGAAAGAACATTTTGAAAATCAAGACTACATTTCCTGCAAATGGGTGCATTTCTACCCTATATTTTAACTTTAGATTTATTCTCATATCAAACTCTTTTGGCTGTCTTTTTGACACTTACATCAGGCGCCCCCCTCCACACCCTGGATTATAAATAATGTAAATAATTCAATGTGATTATCTTGTGTGATGACTGTATTATGATGATAGTATATATCTGATAGTATATATCTGTATCATGAATCAATTTAAGTGGACCCCGACTTAAACAAGTTGAAAAACGTATTCGGGTGTTACCATTTAGTGGTCAATTGTACGGAATATGTACTTCACTGTGCAACCTACTAATAAAAGTCTCAATCAATCAATCAAAACACATAGAATCATCATACTGCTGTGATTATATGCATCAAGTGTTCATTCAAGGCTAAGGCAAAATATCGAGATATATATTGTGTATCGCAATATGGCCTTAAAATATCGCAATATTAAAAAAAGGCCATATCGCCCAGCCCTAGTTCAATGATGCCATTTCTGTTTGTCATGTATAATTTTGTCTATTTTGTGTTTATCCTTGAATAAACAGGTCAGTTTCTTGTTACCAACCATTGTGTATTATTCAAACTCCCCTAATTCAGCTGGCTAGTTGTTATCAAGAGTACTAAAACCCTTTTCAACATCATTCTGACAACTAAGTAGGCTAAATAACTTTAAACTTTAATACATGCTCGGAGAGGCCATTATCGGTCAGTATCGGTATCGGTCAGTATCGGTATCGGATCGGAAATGCAAAAACAATATCGGTATCGGATCGGAAGTGCAAAAACCTGGATCGGGACATCCCTACTGTGAAGCACTTTGAGTCTGCCTTGTGTATGAAAAGTGCTATACAAATAAAGTTGCCTTGCCTTGCCTTTCTAATCAAGTTCATAGATTGAACGTTGTCAGCCTTACTCGATTCAGTAAAATGCTCAAGTTTTGAATGACTTGTTGACAGATTTCTAGAGTGCGTATGTCTGTGAGAAATACCGTGCTGCTTTGTCGAGTCATCCTCCCTCATGGACATTCTGCTGACATGACTATCTCATACTCCTATCTAACAGCAGCTGCGCTCCACAATAAAGTGGATATTTCTCTGGTGTCCAACATATAAAAGAATAATAAATGGGTGGACAATCCAGGTCAATATGACCGCACTTTTATTTTGAAGCTTATTCTAATGCTGTGTAACTAGATAGTAGCTATGTCATTTCAAGCTGCTTATCAATAATGAGGAAGATAACACCATACCACATGTTGACAGCTATACAGACCACATTTCTTAAAAAGCTATACATTTTCAAATAAAGCCTGAAGTTTTGATTTCCAGGCTAACCTAACATGATGTTGTTAAAATGACTGCGATGTGCACATTCATTGTAGCTCACATAGCTAGTGTTGTTAGCATTTGTGTTATTATGCGCAAGGGCTAGGCATGCCGGTTCAACACCATACTGTGGTAAAAACAACAGAGTTCAAACCGACAACTGTTAAATCCTCAGGTTCGGTTGCGCAATGGCCCCTAAGGCGAAAATTGCATATAAACCCCGTGGGTATCAACTAGATGCGAAACGGCGCCGCCACGGGGGCGGACACTCTTTTCTGTCAAGTAAATGTCTCAGTTTCACTACCAGTGGACCGTCTGCGCATGGCCATGGTGCCTCAGCACCGCATCCTTGCTGCTCTAAATAGACACAGCTTCTATATTTGCCAGACAGCGCAACGCGACAGATCATCCATCTATCTGTTTTCTACTGTTTATTTTCTCTTGGGTGGCAGGGGGGCTGGAGCCTATCCCAGCAGCAATCGGGCAGAAGGCAAGGTACACCCTGGACAAGTCGCCACCTCATTGCAGGGCCAACACATATAGAGACATTCACGCTCACATTGACACAAACTAAGGGCAATTTTAGTTTTGCCACTCGGTTTAGCTCAAATCTGCTTGTGGTGGACAAGAAGTAAATTGTCCAGTTTACTTTCAAAATAAAATATTCGGTTTTGAAGGCGGATGGTATTTTACACTTTGAAACATCCTAATAGGCAGACCTGAAGTCAACTTATCAAAGGTTTTCACATGTAATTCCACCTCGTTGACACACAAGAATGAGGACACGCTGATTCTGGAGGTCCAAACTCAAAGAATCACATTACAGGTGATGTCGTTCAGCAGCTGTTACGCATGTCACGATCAACAGATGACAGCACACATAACAGCTAAAGGAAGGAATTAACGTCAGTGATTCACAAGATTATGAAAGAGGAACTCGAAGAGGAGTTCAAGGACTACAATCACAGCTAAATGCTGTTAATGAGGAGGTATTTGGATGTGCTGGAAGAATTGGCAAAATGGAGGTTCCATTGTGCAGTTTGGACAGTTGTATAACCAAACTGGAGGGCACAAATGAAAGACTGTTAAGACAATAATGAACTAAAAGAGAAAAGTTGAGTTCAGCGCTCTGAGAATTACAGCCAAATATATCTATGATTGGCTTTGCTCGTGGTGTCGGGAAGGGAAACGCCACAAGGTACATGTCTGCCTGCTTAAAAAAGCAGTTTAAGGATATACGGATACAGCGGCTACTGGTAAGAGATGGGATTGTGCAGATTGCAAAAGAAAAACAAGTTTTGGAGGCTCGTGGAATAAAACTTTAGATTTTTTTTCCTGGAGATTTCGGCAGAGATGGCCGAATACAAGTACCGTATTTTCCGCACTATTAGCCGCACCTAAAAACCACAAATTTACTCAAAAGCTGACAGTGCGGCTTATAACCCGGTGCGCTTTATATATGGATTAATATTAAGATTCATTTTCATAAAGTTTCGGTCTCGCAACTACGGTAAACAGCCGCCATCTTTTTTCCCCGTAGAAGAGGAAGTGCTTCTTCTTCTACGCAAGCAACCGCCAAGGTAAGCACCCGCCCCCATAGAACAGGAAGCGCTTCTTCTTCTACTGTAAGCAACCACCCGCCCCGGTAGAAGAAGAAGAAGCGCGCGGGTATTACGTTTCATTTCCTTTGTGTGTTTACATCTGTAAAGACCACAAAATGGCTCCTACTAAGCGACAGGTTTACGGTTCATGAAAAGACGCAATCTCTCCATCCGCACACGGACTACTATTTCACAGCAACTGCCTAAAGACTTTCAAGAAAAGCTGGCTACTTTCCGTGCATATTGTAAAAACAAGATAGCTGAAAAAAAGATCCGGCCAGAGAACATTATCAACATGGACGAGGTTCCACTGACTTTTGATATTCCTGTGAACCGCACTGTGGATACAACGGGAGCACGTAAGGTGAATATTCGCACCACAGGGAATGAGAAGTCGTCCTTCACTGTGGTTCTAGCTTGCCATGCTAATGGCCAGAAACTTCCACCCATGGTGATATTCAAAAGGAAGACCTTGCCAAAAGAGACCTTTCCAGCCGGCGTCATCATAAAAGCTAACTCGAAGGGATGGATGGATGAAGAAAAGATGAGCGAGTGGTTAAGGTAAGTTTACGCGAAGAGGCCGGGTGGCTTTTTTCACGCAGCTCCGTCCATGTTGATATACGACTCCATGCGCGCCCACATCACGCTGGTTTTTAATATATTATTAAAGTTTGACTGACCTATCCGACTGTTTTTTTGACATTCCTTTAGCGCAGTTAGATGCGGCTTATAACACGGGGCGGCTTATAGGTGGACAAAGTTTTGAAATATGCCGTTCATTGAAGGCGCGGCTTTTAACCCAGGGCGGCTTATGGTGCGGAAAATACGGTAGGTTTTCTTGACGTGAGGGGAAAAACTGCAGTTAAGTTAAATATGGCATTATCACCCTTTCTTGTCTCTTCCTACTGGGAAAATGTTCACTCCTATGTTATACTAAGTACATCTTACATTGATGTGTATGTATTGACTTTTACTTGTATTTGATTATCAAAGAAAATCAATAAAAAATATGAAAAAAATAAACAAACCCTGGCATATAACCCTTCCACTTTGATTTGGACTTTTTGAACACAAAAACAGCAACAGCAAAACGTTTTAAGCAGTTTGAGAGTTTTGAGCTGCCGAGACCTACCTAAAAATGGTCAGAGCCAGAGTTGGACAAACAAGAAATGGATGAGATTACAAAAAAAGAAGTGACTAGCAAGGGGATACTTTTCAAGTGTCGTACTTAAAATACTGGACTGTAGAATTTTTTGTTAAAATTATTTGATCAATAAGTTTGCTGTTTGATTAGCGCAGAATATGGTGGACGATTCATGTTTATGTCTGGCGATGGTGTGCTGTACAAATGATGGCAATAAGGATGTGTACGAGTGTGTGTATGTCTTAAAATAACTATCAACAGATGTTTGATCAAATGTCACATGTATGGTTAAGGATACATTATAAAATAATAAAGGATTACAAATATAATATCTAAATGTCTGTAGTGTGAAAAAGAAGATTTTGGATATTTCAGAAACTTTAACAATCTGCATATTGTAGCAACATCTGAACACAACCTGGACAATTCCTTATTTCATATTAATGGGTATAATTTGTATATATATTAAATATAAAGAAATAACAGTAAAAATGTTGGTTGTAAAGGTGTTTTAGCATTAAAGTTACAAGTACAGTTAGCATGTCTAAGGCCTGTCCTTATTAGTGTTTGCTATAGACCACCTAGTGCACTTATAGCTTGCTTTTACATCATCACATCTGTATATGGTGGATGAAGTTTGTGACCCAAAACATTAAATATATTTCTTGGGTGACAAAAACAGATTGGTATTTGAATAATTGTTAAAAAAATAAGTTGCTTTGAATAATATCTGTAATTTGTCTCAAATTGTAACAAAATCAACTAAAGTTTTAAGAAACATACTAGCACAAAACCAGCTACATGTATTGATTTAATGATCACAAATGTAATGGTCCTATATTTAAAAGTAGTCTCAATTCAAGTATGTTGACCACAACTTAGTTCCAAAATCAGCACAGAAGATAATTGCAAAAATTAATTTTAAGCAATTAAAATGTATACTGTGAGAATTTCGAAGTGTTGATTGGGCAAGTACAGGTGAAACTCAAAAAATTATATTTACAACGTGAAACTAATATATGACATAGGCTCATGAAATGCAACTCAAGTTTTCTTTTGATATAATTTTGATGATTATGGCTTACAACTTATTAAAACCTCAAATTGAAAATCTCGGAAAATTTGGGGTTTTGAAAACTGTTAGCCATGACCATCAAAATTACAACAAATAAAGGCTTGACATCTCACTTTGCAAAGTTATCAGTTTATCACATATTGGTTTCACATGAATGGAATTTTGCACAATATATATTTTTTTGTGTTTCACCTGTACATTAACTGAAGAAAATCCAGATAGAGCCTTAGAGGTACTGATTGGTTTATGCATACACATGCTCCATTGAAACAAATAACAGAACAGTTGATGCTTAGTCCAAACTAAGAGAAAGTATGGATCTAAAACAAAAGTGATCTAAATAGAATAAAAAAGAGAAAAAGTCATGTACCGGTAGATGTATGTTTGAAAGAGTTATGACAATTCAGGGTAAACATTTTTTTTACCTTGATGTGAAATGTTCAGTTCAATTTATTCCGGGCATGAATACCAGATTACAATTGCATAAAAACTAAAGGTTGACAGTTTTCATTTCAACATGTTCGAAAAGAAGTAGGAAAAGGCAGCGCCTATTAAATCTCACCTCTTCACATAACAATTCTGAGAGCAATATAAATCTAACTTGGTTCAATCCTTGTGTTCAGTATACACCACTTAAAAGTTTGTACACAATTGGATCTCAAGGCCAACCGTCAAGACAAAACGTGAGCAAACCCCCACCTTTACAGATGAACCCGAACCCTGGACACACACGTCCAAAGGTCCAGTGCCCAGGAAGACAGCAAACCCCACAAGGTGTCCATTCCATGACTGGTCCAACAAAACTGCTAGCTCTGTTACTATTGGCACTTCGAACAATCATGTTCGTCGTGTCGGTCACATCTTGACATCCCGGGACCAAGATCGATAGTCATCCATCCTCAGTTCCTCGCCATTGCAAGGGCCCAGAATGACCTTTCCCTGAAGTAAAATGGCTACCAAAGCCCAGAGCTCCATTTAGCACCACCAGGAGGCAAATGCTTAACAATAGTATCTGACATGGTTGCTTTGCCTAGACGTTTTCTAATTAGTTTAAGTTTAGAAAACGGCAAATGTCCTATTTAAAAAATAGCCAAAATTGTGCCCCTTTAAAAAAAAATTCTGGTAAAACCCAGTGGGCCCAAAATAATTTTACCCATTCTGAGCAAGATTATGGAAATAATTGTATATGAACAAATCTGCGTTTGATTTAGTAAAAAATAATTAAATTCAGTTAACTAACATGCATATAAAAAGGACACTCTACAACTAGTTTTGGCTCAGTTGACAAATTAAAAGATACTGAAAATAAAAATATATGTGTTGTTAGATCTGAGTGCAGCATCCATCGTATGTACTTGATCAAGAAACTTCACTGGAAAAATGAATTACTAGTAATAAGTTACGGCTTTGAAAAATCTATTACTGATTGGATTAATAGCTAAATTACCAATAGGTTATTTACTGTAATGTTTAACGGAAGTCATTTTTATGTACAAACTCTTCTAGAGAATTCCACCGTTGTTCTCTACACTCTTTACACAGAAAATTCTAATTTTAATAACACTTTATATGTCAAACTAATGTTGATTGTAAAATGGATAAAAGATAATTAATGCAATGTAGAGTAAGGATAGTGTTATGATCCAAATATCTTTTAAAGGATCACCTCTGCTTAATTTACCAGTGGGAGGACAGATTGATTGGAGGGAAATCTACTTTGTATCAACTTTGACAACAACAATTGGAATTGAATAGGAATAATCAAATGATTCAAATAATGATTAAAATTGGCAGAAGTATGGCAGTAATTAAGCACTGTTATATGAAACCATTGGTTCATTAGTTGCCACATTTAAATTATTGTTCTGTTATTTGGTCAAACACAAGTGAAAAGAACTTAAGCAAGCTGCAAGTTCGTCAAAATAAAGCTGCACGTGTACCGGCACTCCTAAGTAACCATTTAAGGAGTAGTGTGATACAAATGAATTGCCAGATGGCTTGGCTAAATGTAAAGCGTAGGATCAATTATTATGTTATTCATTTTATATGAAAAACAATTTTTGACAAAAAAGCCAATGATACTTTACAGCAACTTTATTTTTCAGTGATACACTACTATACTGTACATTAACATTCCACACATCAGCAGGCCTGTTGCTAGGAATTCTGGGCCCCCTGAAATTGCCACCTTCAATTTTGTTGTTTTTCAGTGTTCTTGGTAGTGCCTGGTGTAATGCACTCAATTTGTTTCCCTTTTTTACGATTAACGACTTTAACAAATATTATGTAAATTACGTATTATTAGTGGTCTCATTCTCATTTTACTGATTGTCTGTCTTTGAAGTCCCACTGTCGGCTTAGCTGACTTTCAATTGTAAATCTAGCAAGGCTATTTTGCCCCCCTTTGCTTGTTGTGGATCTGAGATAGTTCCTAACTTTTGAAAAATGCCGTTTCTCTAACTGCAACAGTCACATGTAATTTATGAAATGAAAGTCAGTGTAAAACAGTCTCAAATTCTAGTCTTTTTTACTTTTACTTTGTTCTTATCAGCTATTATGGTGACTTTTATTTTTATATTGCTATGAAAACAAAACAACAACAACTCTTTGAACATTTTTAACTCTTTTGTATTTAGGTTATTCAAATGTCCCACTAACAACACATTTTACGAGACCACATTGAACACATCATGATAAAACTGACCTTTGTCAGATGCTCTTAATATTTACTAATTATGAGCATCTAACTATGGTAATTATTCAGTAATTATAAATTACTGAGTAAAACTTGAATGTGTCATAGTACAATTCAATGCAGCCTCTGAATGGAGCACTGTCTGACAGTGATGTTTGAAAAACAGTCACAGTATTGCTTTACAATGAACTGGCAACTTAATTTTTCTTCTTTGAGGACTTAGCAACTTGTCCAGAGTGTAGCGCGGCCACATGACAGCCAATGCCCATCAAAGGTAATGTTACAGACATCAAATGAATGAACAAGTAGGCTAATTGTTTCAGCCGCCCACAGTAGTTTTACTCTCTCACCAAATAGTTTTTGATGTCTAAGCCCCTGCTCTGCTGCTCCTTCTTAACTCTGTTCTAGTGTCCGGACTTGCGCTTTTTGGGAGACATCCGAACTCTGCTGGAGTTTGCTCTATTTTCGTTTTCTAATGATTGTGCGCAAATATCCTTGTAAACAATTGTGCAATCCCTACGTTAACATAATTTATGTATGTATTTAACATGGAGCTGTTTTACTTTAAATGTGGTCATGCTGAACAATTAATCTAATTTTTATTTACATTTAGGATATGGCTTCTCACGATTATGAAAACATAATTGGAAAGAAAAAAGATTGCTGGGCCACGCAACTGCATGCAAATTCTGGAGCTTGTGACGGTGAAACGGATGAAGGGTGAATGAGTGGAAAAAAAGAGCATGCCTACAACAAGTTTGGTATCTCACCTTGGTTGCTACTTTTTGACACAATGCTAGCATGCTTCATCAATAATCACTAAACCCAACAAAAAAAGTAAGACCATATAATTTACGAGTTCAGGTAACCGCTGACGGAGTCACATAATTGGCAAATAAAACAGAATTCGCTAATGAACGCAAAATTATATCAGGGAAATTTACATAAATGTAAATGAAATGTTGTCATTGTGAGAAGAACATTTGTTTGGGAAAATAATGTGTCCGGTAGTGCTCATTCATCTCCAACACACTCACCGCCCTGTCCTAAACTAAACAATGTCGAGACGGTCACTTGAAACAGCAACTAAACTACGAAGCTAAAGCTAGCAAGAACAATCCACTCACAACTAGGGGTTATTAGTATAGTACCGTGATACTAATGAATCATTTTCGGTACGATACAGTCTCTGAAACGTACCGGTCCCGCACCACACGTCCCCTTCACAATAATAGCACGGTGTGCCACATGTAGTCTGACTGCGCTAACAAAATAATTATGTTTCAAAAAAGTACAATAAACAAGCATAATGTACATAAAGCACTTACCGGTGATACATTTTCAAAATGTTCTGCTTTGATAGGGCTGGACGATTATGGCAAAAATAATAATCATGATTATTTTGATTAATAGTGTAATCACTACTGATTGAACTGTTTTCAAATTCATTAATTTGAAAACATGAGTATTTATTGTAACACCAAAACTTAACTTTAAATATAGTTAAAAAAAAACCTGAATATAAATTAGTAACACAAAAACAAGTAAAACAATAATAGCAATAACAATACATTTTAATCACAATGGCCACATAAAAACAATAAAATTCAGTTTTTCCGTTTTAATTGTTTTAACTCAGTTTTTATACATTTTACACTTATTTTACCATCATAGATGGTGTGCTTTTTGTGTGAAATACAATTTTATAAAATGTTTGTTCATGCAAAAATCCTCAATACATTTTTGGACAATTTTGACCAGTATTTTAGGTCAAAGCATAGTATTTTTGTAAATGTATCAGTAAGTACTTTATCCTTGTGCAAGGTACTTTTTTGAAAACACTATTTTGTTAGCTCAGTCAGACCAGATATGGCACTGTGTTGTTGTTCTCAGCTCGATGAGTAAAGAGGCGACTCACTTGAGGCTGTTGAAAAACAGAGCGCCTCTCAAGTTGCGGCCACAGTTTATACATACATTAATGTTATATCGATGATGTCGTTCACAACAACACAAGCAGATGTTATATCGATGATGTCGTTCACAACAACACAAGCAGATGAGATGCGTTGTGGGTGCATGGATTGTTCTTGCTGGCTTAAGCTTCGTAGTCAAGTCGTTGGTTAAGTGGTCATCTCAACATTGATAGTTTAGTTCAGAACAGGGCGATTGAGTGTGTCGGGGATAAATGAGCGCTACCGGACAAATCATTTTCACAAACAAATATTACTTGTCCTTACAATGACAACATTTTATAAACTTATGTACATTTTCCTGATATTATTTTGCTTTTATCAGCGGATTCCGCTTTATTGGCCAATGGCTATGTGAAGGCGGAAATCATGACTTACTTTTTTGTCGAGTTTAGTGATTATTGATGAGGCATACTGCAGCTGTGTCAAATAAAAAATAGCAACCATAGTGAGATCCCAAACTTTTCGTAGACATGCTTTTTCCCTCATTCACTCATCTGTTTCATCGTCACATTGCGTGGCCCAATAAGGTTTTTTCGATTTTTATATTTTCATATATTGTCAGACATATACAGTATATATAAATATACACACATATATGTATATACCGGTATGTGTATATATATATATATATATATATATATATATATATATATATATATATATACACACATATATATATATATATACATATATACACACATAAATGTATATATACATACATATATATATATACATACATAAATGTATATATACATACATATATATATATACATACATATATATATATATATATATATATATATATACATATATATATATATATATACATACATATATATATATATATATATATATACATACATATATATATACATACATACATATATATATATATACATACATACATACATATATATATATACATACATACATACATACGCACACATATGTATATATATATATATATATATATATATATATATATATATATATATATATATATCACGCACACGCACACGTATATATATATACGTGTGTGTATACATCGAGAGGAGCCAGATGAGGTGGTTCGGGCATCTGGCCAGGATGCCACCCGAACGCCTCCCTCGGGAGGTGTTTCGGGCATGTCCGACCGGTAGGAGGCCACGGGGAAGACCCAGGACACGTTGGGAAGACTATGTCTCCTGGCTGGCCTGGGAACGCTTCGGGATCCCCCGGGAGGAGCTGGACGAGGTGGCTGGGGAGAGGGAAGTCTGGGCTTCCCTGCTTAGGCTGCTGCCCCCGCGACCCGACCTCGGATAAGCGGAAGAAGATGGATGGATGGATGGATGGATATATGTGTATATATATATATATATATATATATATATATATACACACATACATACATACATACATACATACATACATACAGTGAGGTCCACAAGTATTTGCACACCCTGCAATTTTGCAAGTTCTCCCACTTAGAAATTAGCGATAGGTCTGAAATGTTCATCATAGATGTATTTCCACTGTTAGAGACATAATCTAAAAAGAAAAATCCGGAAATCACATTGTATGATTTTTTATGATTTATTTGTATGTTACTCGTGTTCATAAGTATTTGCACACATGAGAATCAGCAAGAATTATGACTCTCAAAGAGCTGTCAGTCTACCTTAAAAAAAGTCCACCTTGACCCCACAACTAATCATCCACCCACCACCCCTTTGAGGTCATTAAAGTCACCTGTGCAGCCCACAGTCAGTCAAGGTCCAACTGCTACCATGGGCAAGACCAAAGAGCTGTCAAAAGAGGCCAGGGACAAAATTGTAGAGCTCCACAAAGCTGGAAAAGGCTATGGGACAATTGGGAAGCAGCTTGGTGAGAATAGATCAACTGTTGCAGCAATTGTTAGAACATGAAAGAGGCTAAACATAACTGTTAATCTACCTCGGACTGGGGCTCCATGTAATCTCTCCTCGTGGGGCATCACTCATGATAAGAAAAGTGAGGAGTCAGCCAAGAACTACACGGCAGGAGCTGGTGAATGACCTGAAGAGAGCTGGGACCACTGTTTCCAAGGCTACTATTAGTAGAACACTACGGCGTAGTGGTTTAAAATCATGCATTGCACGCAAGGTTCCCCTGCTTAAGTCAGCCCATGTCCAGGCCTGTCTGAAGTTTCCCAATGGCCATCTAGATGATCCAGAGGAGTCATGAGAGAAAGTCATGTGGTCAGATGAGATCAAAAATATAACTTTTTGGTATAAACTCCACTTGTCGGGTTTGGAGGAAAAAGAAGGATGAGTATCATCCCAAGAACACCATCCCTACAGTGAAGCATGGGGGTGGAAACATCATGCTTTGGGTGTGCTTTTCAGGAAAGGGGACAAGACGACTGCACTGTATTAAGGAGAGGATGTATTGTGAGATTTTGGCCAAAAACCTCCTTCCCTTAGTCAGAGCATTGAAGATGGGTCTTCCAACATGAAGCATACAGCCAGGATAACCAAGGAGTGGCTCCATACCAAGCATATCAAGGCTCCATACCAAGCATATCAAGGTTCTGGAGTGGCCTAGCCAGTCTCCAGATCTAAATCCAATAGAAAATCTTTGGAGGGAGCTGAAACTTCATGTTGCTCGGCGACAGCCACGAAACCTGACAGATCTAGAGAAGATTTGTGTGGAGGAGTGGGCCAAAATCCCTGTTGCCGTGTGTGCAAACCTGCTGAAGAACTATAGGAAACGCTTGACCTCTGTAATTGCATTCTGCACTAAATATTAACACTGATGTTCTCATGTGTGCAAATACTTATGAACCCCAGTAACATACAAATCATAAAAAAATCAAACAATGTGATTTTCGGATTTTTCTTTTTAGATTATGTCTCCAACAGTGGAAATACATCAATGAACATTTCAGACCTTTCCCTAATTTCTAAGTGGGAGAATTAGCAAAATTGCAGGGTGTGCATATGCGGGAATTATTTCTGCGTATTTTAAGTTTCGTGCAATCCATGCAGTTCGGATTTTATAATTTTTTATTAATTATTAGTTCATTAAACAATTAATTGAAGCAACAAAAAGAAATTGTACCTTATTCTAATCAAATTAATTGATTTAATCGGTTATCTGTTGCAGCTCTAGCAAAAGCACTTTTCAA
>NC_084557.2:50535691-50680691 GCF_033978685.3 Nerophis lumbriciformis
TTTCGATTTGTTTCCTTTCTGTGTCTTCAACTCCCTCTCCACTTCTAACTGCTCCAAATGCAAAAATCATGTAAAAATCATTAAGCGTTCAACAATGTTTATTCTATTAGCTAACTTCCTTTATCTGAATAGCCATTGTGATTTATAGCATGAAATAAATATCTTGCAGTCATGTTGTTTATGTTTCAAAATGATTAAACTATTCAATGTCAAAATATAAACAGTAGAAATAATGAACAAAATGTCAGCTACTGTCTTGTTCTAAAACACCAATGAAAATGAAATTTTGCACTTAGACAGGCTATACTGTAGCAAAAGTCATCACGTTTGCCACAATCATTCTTAAATGTGTATTCCACGTCTTCCATGCCGGAAGCAGTTTTGATTTGGGCTTACATGATAAACAACTAAAATGAATGTTTTGGGCATTGTTTTATCCATCTGCATACATTTGTCCAAATGTGGCCAAGTAGACGCATTGTGGGTTTCCTGGACGTCGTCTACATCGCTAAAAGAAAAATTAAAGGAAGAGAATCCCTCTGCCATCTTCCACACATTTTTTTAAAATATGTAAATCACCCGCTTGAATATTTTCTCTTCTCCGCCCTATGTTTCCCGTGTGTTTTGTCCCCTGCCCGCGAAGTTGCTTCGCAGCTTCGATTTTTAAGTTAATAATTTTAATGGAAAACCGTAGTTTTTACCACAGCAGCCGTAAACCGGAATGGATTATCAAAAACCGTACTCATTACGGGAAAACCGTAGTTATGGGCAGGTATGGCAAAGAGAGGGATCAACATTTTAACACACATCGTAGGTCGGGAAATACTAAGAAAAACCGAAAACATTTTTTTATATTTTTACAGAGATAAAAAAAGACGGATTTCCGACTATAGACGGAAAAATCACATGCCTGGCAAAAACAACAAGTGTGAACACATAAAATGTCAGACAGCAAAAATAGTTTCATTTCTTACTGTAATTTATACCTTTGTATTTGCAGCTATCCAGTTTGAAGTTTCACTGTCATCGTCGCATTTCTTGATCCACTTTCTCAGCCACTGCAAAAAAAAGCCAGTATCAATAACCGTGGCCATATTGAACTTTACTCCTCTTGTAGAAGGAAGGATAAGGCTCATACTTTGCACTTGACAGGATCGTGCCAGTTCTCGCCACAATTGAAGCTGCAGAAAGGAAATAAAAAATGTTTTGAAACTTGCATACATTTACAGATAATTCATTTTGGCCCAAATAGCTCCCCCCACATACCAGAATTGACGGCCACACTTGCACCTCACAGGTTTGGCATCTGGGTACTGGACTTTGACAACATGATGGCAGTCTGGCGCAGGGCACCACTTTAACAGTCGATTGCACTGAAAAGGATACACAAAATGTTCATGTCACACTGCTTTCACAAGCAGCTTATACTTACAATATACAAACCCTGTTTCCATATGAGTTGAGAAATTGTGTTAGATGTAAATATAAACGGAATACAATGATTTGCAAATCCTTTTCAACCCATATTCAATTGAATGCACTACAAAGACAAGATATTTGATGTTCAAACTCATAAACTTTTTTTTTTTTGCAAATAATAATTAACTTAGAATTTCATGGCTGCAACACGTGCCAAAGTAGTTGGGAAAGGGCATGTTCACCACTGTGTTATATGGCCTTTTCTTTTAACAACACTCCATAAACAATTGGGAACTGAGGAAACTAATTGTGAAGCTTTAAAAGTGGAATTCTTTCCCATTCTTGTTTTATGTAGAGCTTCAGTCGTTCAACAGTCCGGGGTCTCCGCTGTCGTATTTTATGCTTCATAATGCGCCACATTTTCGATGGGAGACAGGTCTGGACTGCAGGCGAGCCAGGAAAGTACCCGCACTCTTTTTTTTACGAAGCCACGCTGTTGTAACACGTGCTGAATGTGGCTTGGCATTGTCTTGCTGAAATAAGCAGGGGCGTCCATGAAAAAGACGGCGCTTAGATGGCAGCATATGTTGTTCCAAAACCTGTATGTACCTTTCAGCATTAATGGTGCCTTCACAGATGTGTAAGTTACCCATGCCTTGGGCACTAATGCACCCCCATACCATCAGATGCTGGCTTTTGAACTTTGCGTCGATAACAGATTGGATGGTTCGCTTCCCCTTTGGTCCGGATGACACGATGTCGAATATTTCCAAAAACAATTTGAAATGTGGACTCGTCAGACCACAGAACACATTTCCACTTTGCATGAGTCCATCTTAGATGATCTCGGGCCCAGAGAAGCCGGCGGCGTTTCTGGATGTTGTTGATAAATGGCTTTCGCTTTGCATAGTAGAGCTTTAACTTGCACTTACAGATGTAGCGACGAACTGTATTTAGTGACAGTGGTTTTCTGAAGTGTTCCTGAGCCCATGTGGTGATATCCTTTAGAGATTGATGGAGGGGATCGAAGGTCACGGTCATTCAATGTTGGTTTCCGGCCATGCCGCGTACGTGGAGTGATTTCTCCAGATTCTCTGAACCTTTTGATGATACTATGGACCGTAGATGTTGAAATCCCTAAATTTCTTGCAATTGCACTTTGAGAAACGTTGTTCTTAAGCTGTTTGACTATTTGCTCACGCAGTTGTGGACAAAGGGGTGTACCTTGCCCCATCCTTTCTTGTGAAAGACTGAGCATTTTTTGGGAAGCTGTTTTTATACCCAATCATGGCACCCACCTGTTCCCAATTAGCCTGCACACCTGTGGGATGTTCCAAATAAGTGTTTGATGAGCATTCCTCAACTTTATCAGTATTTATTGCCACCTTTCCCAACTTCTTTGTCACGTGTTGCTGGCATCAAATTCTAAAGTTAATGATTATTTGCAAAAAAAAAAAATGTTTATCAGTTTGAACATCAAATATGTTGTCTTTGTAGCATATTCAACTGAATATGGGTTGAAAATGATTGTCAAATCATTGTATTCCGTTTATATTTACATCTAACACAATTTCCCAACTCATATGGAAACGGGGTTTGTACCATGTTCATAGCTTACCTCTACAAAACTATTTGTAATTAAATGCTGGTACTTCAACTTCACTTTTGAATCGGTTATGAGTCGCCTGTAAGACATGACAATAGTTTTCTTTCCTTTCGATAACCTCAACACATTAAATTGCAGAAGGACAATAGTTGCTGTTAATTTCAAACATTTCTGGCAAAACAGAGAGATAAAATATATATACATTTGAATAAACTTTTGTAAATGTTATGCTTTGCAGATAGATCAATTAGAAGAATGTACTTCGTGAGTGGGCAACACCACAAAGCTATGTAGGTTAATACAATTAGTGTCAGCTTATGAGCCGCCATGAGAGCTAAATCAGGTATCTTGTGTCTTTGCAAAACGTAAAAAAAACAGTCTTTTCTTAAAAGTTGCTCACTTTTCTGATCAATAGGAACATACTTACATGACTGTGTTGTCATCAACCAAAATGTCACAACTATGAGCAGGACAAGAAATAGTCTGATAGTGAAAGACAAAATACACATTATTAGTGAGACCTCCAGTAAAAATACTGAGCATATTTATGAAGGAAAACATGAGAATTATACCTGTCCCATCCCTTCTTCTATGATCTTAGTAGTCAGGTAATCACCCCAACACTGCATGCAGAACTTGTGTCCACACTCCAGGCCAGTAAAATACTATAAAAACACATAAAACATGAGTAGAGCTGTGTTTTTTAAATTAAAGGACAAATCTTAAAAAAGCCAACATTTTACTTTGTTATGTATTAATGTGCTGTCCCCTACAGTTGAAATATAAACAATAGTTGTCTTCAGATGGGCTACAAAGAAAACAAAAAGGTAAAAGTCTCAGCTCTGATCATTATTAACGTGAATAATTCATTTGCATTAAAATTAGGATTTTCAACTTAAGAGCGTGAAACATTTATTTGTGGCAGGCATAGATTCGACAGACCCCTGGCACCTATTAGCAAAACATTACAATGCAATGCAATAGTTGGGAAGTGTACTCAGTAATTCTGCAACACAGAGCAAAAGATATATTCTTCCCGATAATATCTTCACTTTTCACCTAACTAATGTTAGGTGTGACAAAGCTACTTACAGAGTTGGGAAAATTTAGATAGCAGATCTGACACGGCATGTCCTGCGCAGATGACCGAGTGTTGATCGGAGGACGGATTCGGGGTTTCTTGCTGGGGTTAATGACGTGACACTCTGAGAAAAGCTTGTCTAGGTTGCCATCATAATACCTGTGTAAAGACAACAAAAGAGGGAAAAAAACTAAGAACCGCACATTGCTAGATTGAAAGCTAGGAGTAGACAGTTAGACAGTAAAATTACTACATTTTCTTACCTTTCCATGAGTTTTTCCTTATCCCAGTTGAAGTGACTAAGAAGTATGCGTGTAATTGTTGCAGGATTCTAAAGAAATCAAGAAATGTGGGTCAGGTATAGAACTCGTTTTTATTATCATTCAATATCGTCACCCTGTTAAAATAATCACCAAACTCATTTTTACAAGTTTTTCAGGGAACAAAAAACTTCACCAAAAGTGTAACGTGATCATTTCATCTAAAAATGATGTAACAAAGGATGGCTATTGGCATAGTAATAACACTGTGTGTACATTATGTAAAATAAACGACTTTGGCAATTTTTGAACATGCCTTTGTGACAAGCAAGATAATGGTAACACTTTATTTTGAAGGTCTCTACATAAAAGTCACACAAGCCTGTCCTAAACATGATCATGTACATTAACGTTACTTCAAAGTGGCATTCATGTTCATAACACATCCCTTGTCATGTCTGACACCTTCAAAATAAAGTGTTACCATATTTTCCTTAAGTCACAAAGGCATGTTCCAAAAATTGCCTAAGTCATTTATTTCCAATAGGCCATTATCTAAAATCACATGATTTTATCAACTGAGGATGTAGGCGATTTTACCATTGGTGACCGGCATCATGAGATGATTTAGGCCAAAACAAAAAATAGACAAAAAATGACTTATGCGATTATTTTAACAGTGTGACGATATGCAAAATGAGAGGTATAGCACGCACTGTTCCAATTCAATCATGCATTCCAATAAAGATAGCCACGTCTCTATTGTACAGCAGTTAACAAATTAACGCATGTCACCATCTTTCTGACACAATCCCATAGAAAGATAATCTTTTTTTGCAACATCCATGAATGTAGACATTTTTTACATATATTGTAATATGTAAGCAGTAGGGGTGTAACGGTACGTGTATTTGTATTGAACCGTTTCGGTACGGGGGTTTCGGTTTGGTTCGGAGGTGTACCGAATGAGTTTCCATACGAACATATTAAGTAGCCGCCTCCGCCAGTCCTCTACACAGCACCCAGCATTGTCCCACCCACACAACCATCTGATTGGTTACACACAGAGCGGTAACAGCCAATCAGCAGTGCGCATTCAGAGCGCATGTAGTCAGTGCTTAGCGTTTAGCAGGTAAGCATCAGGCAGCGGACTCTCCCCAAATGATAATAAACACCTCCCAGTCAACTACTAGTAACATCACTATGAGCCCGTTGACCTTCTAGAAATATAAAAGGCAGTTCAGCTCGCTCGCAGTCCTGGCTTGAGGTGAAGGCTAATTCGCTTTTAGCGTAACGTTAGCTCATTTTGCGGTGTGTGTGTGTGTGTTACGGACAGCAAAGCCCTGTCTGTTATTTCAATTTACCTTTTTCTGTGTTTGAGCTGTGTTGAAGCAGCAAAAAAGGACATTATGTTAAATGAAGAGTTTCTGTCTCTGATAGTTGATATAATAATGTAACTGCATCATTAAGCCCACATGAACTCCATGGTGTTCAGGGATGAATAGTCTCTCCTATTGCTATTGTACCATTGTTTCAGCTATAGTTACATTAATCATTAGTAATGGAGCAGCCTAGTTGACGTTGATGATAAAAATATAACATTTACATAACAAAAATCAACTACAGGATTCCCAAATGCTGTAATAAATTAAGCATGATGAGTTGACTTGAAACTGTTTAATGATGCACTTTTTATATGTAGAAGAAAAGTTTTGTCATTGTATTTAATCTGAGCAACAACTTGAGGCAATTTAATGTGGATTAACGTGGGCAGAATTATTAGTGTTCCCAATGTTAAAAGGATAAAGCCATTGTTTACAAATTTGGTAAATAACCAAAAAATTTATATTTTTTTGTTCTCTTACTGTACCGAAAATGAACCGAACCGTGACCTCTAAACCGAGGTACGTACCAAACCGAAATGTTTGTGTACTGTTACACCCCTAGTAAGCAGAAGAAAAAGCACAAAATGTAGTTAATCTCTGGGGAAAAAAATCCCACAAAACTAATTAAATTAATTGCATTGCCATATTCTGTGAACATGTATGTCACAAACAAGAATTGGGCATACACCCTCTGCAACAAAGGTGAACAAATCATGACCTCAAATCAAATGTGTCCTATTGGAACAGATGTGCACTAAAAGTGATACGCTCATTGTATTGTTTAGGTACTACAGAGCCAATAGTCCAGTTTGTCTTTAATCTGTAATCTTTGAAGTTTTGAATAATATAATAGTATTAAGTAAGCCTCTCAAACACAATACCCTTATATTTCTCATTACTGTGGTATGTTGACCCATTGTCATTGTAAGGTCCATCCTATCCATCCATTTTCTACCACTTGTCCCTTTTGTCAGCTGCATTCAGGCGGTGAGCGGGGAAAGTTAATCATCCTAAATTAGTAAACAAACAAAAATATAATGGACTATGGAAGATCCCTGTCTTTGAGGTATTGTTATATTTAGTTAGCAAAATGTTGTTCATTTAAAATGTCATTAACATTTCCCCTAACAGAGCTCGCAGCCCAGCATGTACCACGCAAAATAAAAATGCCATATTGGCAGGAAAAATCATGAGTGAGTTAGTTTCTCTGTCTTTTCTCAGGTTGTTCAAACTATGAAAGACAGACGTTGTGCGTTGGGATTAGAGCTGCATGATTAATCAACATCGAATTAACATCAGCATTTTAATTAGTGCCATTACATAACCGCAAAAGGTGTGCTTTTTTTTCTTTTTCCTCTGCCGTCACTGGCATTTGAGTGACAGCCATGTTCGACAAAGATCGTTTCTCGCTTCAAATAGGGAGAAAGGCGTCTCGTCTCATTCAGTACATCGCTCCCAGCACCTGAGCGCGGTTTTTTTAACAGCAGAAATACTGAATGCATTGAGCCCTCTTTTCAGTCATCCACATGAAGCACGTAAGAGACAATCCCCCTACTCGCCGCACATTAAAAATTAGGAGGAAACAATATAATTACAAAGCCAAATGTCTTGTTGTGGGTATATTTAAGCTTCAAATTGGATGGCGCGCGAGAATACCATGATCACTTGTTGACAACAAACAAAAAGGCAGCCGACCATTTTTTGTTTGTTTATTTACGATAAAGTAATTTACCTTCCAATTGCAGTACAATGGTAAAAAATTATATGGTAATGAGAAATAAAAGTTGATATCCTTTTAAAAATGATTACTTGCGTTATTACTATTTATTATGATTACATTACATTATAAACAATGTATGATTTTTATGAATAATTTCTTCAGTTTAAGAGCACGATGTAGACAAAAGCTCTGAGTCTGTCTGCATAAAGCCACATGTTTCTGAAAGAAAATGATTACATATTGTTCTAAAGTGTGGCACCTTGAGACAAGACTGTTAAAAATTACAAATTAGGTTTTGTCTCAAAAACGTGCAGCCCTGGCTGGGATGTTACAACAAATACGGAGATGGGAATGGGAGAGCATTCAGCCGCATTGTCAAAGATCCCGAAACATTTTACAAGTAGATTACAGTCATAGAAACATACTAGAAGCAAGCAAAAAAACTGATCACTTTGTAGTCTCTAATAATGTATTCCATCTGTGTAACTCATGGGTGTCAAACTCTGGCACGCGGGCCAAAGCCGCACATATCTTGTGAATGGGTCGGCACGTTGTTAGAATGGATGAAAAGCGGACGTGATGACAGCTCATAGAGGACGTTAAATGCAGTGCCTTTAAGGCACGCCCCCAAGACCGTGGTCTGGGTGGACTACGAGATATAATGACTGACACCTTCGTTGGATAATGAAGGTTGCCTCAGCTCAAAGCCTGAGCCTCGACATTAATGAACTAACATCCAAGAAAAGATGCCAGGTACCTGGCTTGGGCACATCAGATTAGAACAGTGTGTTGCAAACTGAGCAGTTTAAAGTCCTGAATGGTTGGTTTATTCATTGTTATTTTATTTTCAAATTTATTAGCCTGTGGAAAAAGTTAATGTTGATATTTACCTCAGACGGCTGCAAATAGAAAAGCGGCATTCAATTTTTATTTAAATTGTCTTTGATATGCCATTGATATTTTTTAATATTATTATTATTATTTGAAACTCGATTTTGCATGTCACTATAAAGTTATATAAGCCTTGCTTGTTCAATATTCAATGCAAAACATGTTTGGGTCCCTATTAAAAGGTTAATTTGTTCAACCTTGGCCCGCGGCTTTGTTCAGTTTTAAATTTTGGCCTACTCTGTATTTGAGTTTGACACCCCTGGTGTAACTGAACACTTTGTATCAGGTATGAAATAGAACGCATTGTCCCCGCATTGTATTTCATGCTCTATCATTATGCTTTCTGGCGTTTAATTTTGCTTATGTAAAGGCGCGTTTGACACCGCGGTGTGTTATGCCTCATATTTTGCAGGGCTAACAAGCTAACACATGTAAGCTAAATACTCATTGATCACTCAGCGACAAAGCAAGTCACAGCAGAAAACAAATATGAAATAAAATTATTGCTCTAACACTCGATTGCTGCAAATCGCTGTATGTGTTAACAGAAAAGGGGCAATATCTGATCGAATAAATATTTATAAAAAAATTGATTCAATGAAAAGTTACCTATACAATAAATACAACTTCAACGTCCCAGTAATGAAGCCTGTATTAGAGAACGCAGCAACGGTTTGTTCGGTCTGATGCTACAAATATGTCTTTAACATCTAGTTGTCTGTATAAAGATGTGAAAACATCATCAATGGAAAGTTCTCTCTTAAATAATAAATGCTCCATAATCACATGATTAGTAAATCACTTTAGTAAGCTTCTGTGCATTTAGTGTGAAAGATATCTAAGAGATCTTATACCAGACTGAAATGGGACTTTTGTGTTGTGTTTAATATCGGGTTTTCATGACAGATGTATACAGGCAATGAGGAAATGGATGTAAATTCAAGACACTTAGAAATTAAGGTTAAAGGTAATCTTAACAAGAGCACCATGGTAATAGTAATAACAGTGGAAAGTAATTTTCCAACATCACATATAATTATGGGTTTCATGGAATCCTAAGTTATGTTCAACCTGCAAACACATACATCCACACCATCTACACCAACGTGACCTAAAAAATGAAAATATTACAAAGTGGAGAGAAACCAAAATACAGTAACTTTTAAGAATACTGTTTTGTGTGTGTGTGTGTGTGTGTGTGTGTGTGTGTGTGTGTGTGTGTGTGTGTGTGTGTGTGTGTGTGAACTTCAAACAAACTGAAGAGGATTTGTGAGGTCACTGGACCTGAGAGGGTTCTTTGCTCACTCTTAGTTTATCCCAAAGATGTTTGATAGGGTTGAGGTCAGGGTTAGCTATAAACTTATTCCACACCAAACCCATTCAAGCATTCCTTTATGGAGCTTGCTTTTGTGCACTAGGGCAGTCACACAGAAACAGAAAAGGGCCTTTCCTTTCCCAAAGTTTTGCCACAAGTAAATTGTCCAAAAACCGTGAACTGGAGTAGACAAATCCTTGACAAAATGATACACAATCGCTACTTGAACTTATCAGTCGCACTATTAACAACAAAGACGGTCTCCTAAATGTACTTCTCTGCAAAAAGACACAATTGATTTAAGAGGACACTCGGGGCAGTGGACTACTGCAAAGGGGAGACTGTGGCATATAATAATAATGCAGCGTTCAGCGCTGAGGTATTGCTTGTATTCCGACAAATGATTTCTTTCCGGAAGTGAAAACCAGTGGTAGTGAACCAAGCTAAGATGGCTGTTGTACGCACTGAGTACACAGGGTGTCTATATTAGGGATGTCCCGATCCGATATTTGGATCGGATCGGCCGCCGATATTTGCAAAAAAATGCGTATCGGCAAGGCATGGGAAAATGCCGATCCAGATCCATTTAAAAAAGATTCCGGTCCGTGTTATCCAACGCACCGATTTAAATAATACATTCCACTTTTCTGCTGCTCCCTAATTTCCGTTCCGCATTTTCCAGCACACCTTCAACACATCCACAGGTCTGTGGATTCTCATGCAGTTGCTTTTAGCTGCTGGCATTACACGACAGGCTCTTCTCACTCTTTCCTGTGTCTCCCTCTTACAGACAGCGAGCGCACCTTCTTACACACGTCACATACTGTCACGTCATACGTCACATACGTATACGCCCTCTCCCAGCAGAGAGCGAGGTAGCAGCATGGCTAACGTTAGCTGTGATGCTAGCGCAGCCGCTAAGGTGCGCGCCTGCTCAAGCGTCCTCTGCGCACGGCAAATCTATGCCACGCACAAAATCAAATAAAAAAATAAGCGCATAACAATTTTCGACACACGGACACGACAGAGAAAACAGTTTTCAACATCATTGTTCAAATATTGTAACATCTGTCGAGACGCTTATCTCCATTCGGTGCCACACGCCCACACCATCAACATGCCAAGGCAAACATTTCCACATCAACACCGTATGAAAAAAATAGTGATTTTTTTTAGTTGTGATTTCCCTCTCTGCATGAAAGATTAAAAGTAGCATATATTAATGCAGTATGAAGAAGAATGTTTTAATGTAGACACATAGAATCATCATACTGCTGTGATTATATGCATCAAGTGTTCATTCAAGGCTAAGGTAAAATATCGAGATATATATCGTGTATCGCAATATGGCCTTAAAATATCGCAATATTAAAAAAAGGCCATATCGCCCAGCCCTAGTTTCAATGATGCCATTTCTGTTTGTCATGTATAATTTTGTCTATTTTGTGTTTATCCTCGAATAAACAGGTCAGTTTCTTGTTACCAACCATTGTGTAATATTCAAACTCTCCTAATTCAGCTGGCTAGTTGTTATCAAGAGTACTAAAACCCTTTTCAACATGATTCTGACAACTAAATAGGCTAAATAACTTTAAACTTTAATACATGCTCGGATAGGCCAGTATCGGTATCGGTCAGTATCGGTATCGGATCGGAAGTGCAAAAACAATATCGGTATCGGATCGGAAGTGCAAAAACCTGGATCGGGACATCCCTAGTCTATATATTCTTGCAAAAAGCAGATATAAGCAAAAAATCCAACTATGCAATGGAATAGATCCCTATACTTTATCAAAAACAAACAGATTTGTCGAGGGATAAAAGATTATTCGACTGTGAGGTTCCCAAACATATAGAACTATGTGACATCATATGACATCATTCTACACAACAAAACAGATGAAAACTTGGAAAACCATGGAGGTCTACAACTTATTTGTGTGTGACTGGGTCAGACATTGGTATCAAGACTCTTATCGGATAAATATCATTTTTGCTTGGGGAACGTTACGTTTCATGATTTAACTTTGTGTCTCCTGTCATGTTTGTTGCCTGCACACGCCGTTTATGACTATGCATGTTTTTCCCGCATCTTTATCAAAATATAACTATGGATCTCAACATTGTGTATGTGCTGAAAGCTTCATTTATGATCATTGCCTTTAATAAAAGCATAACCCTTTCAGGTTTTGCTCAAATTGGATTTATTTAATTTAGACTTGCCGAGTTGATATTTACAGAATACTAGTAGCAAAAATGTGTTTCAAGAAATACAAATAATATCAAGATAATACTTGAATGGGAAACACTAAACCTTAAAAGTATATCAAACAAACCTTTATCTGCAAACGTGTGCATTCTTCAGCTCTGCTCCCTTGTACTGGAGTGCATGGCACTTTTGTCGTCTATTTTCATAACATCTTGCACTCTTCAACCATTGTTGATTACCTCTTGAGGGACTCTGAAGAAACGTTTATCCTTTTCGCGATTTAAACGGTCCGTACAGCCACAAACAACACAAGCATAGTAGTAGTATTCTCGTTTATTCTTTATTCATGTGTCCATGTCTCTACAGTTCTAGTTAAAATTTGTCAAAAAAATAATGCATTACACTAAATGCATCATATAATAAATCCAGCATTAAAAAGTCACACGGACACAAGATGAATGACAAGTACTGAAGGACTCATGCCCATCCCACTGATTTCACAGTACTTATATATAATTTAGTTACTATAGAGCAGTGTTTTTCAACCACTGTGCCGCGGCACACTCGTGTACCGTGAGATATTGTCTGGTGTGCAGTGAGAGATTATGTAATTTCACCTAATTGGGTAACAAACATTTTTTTGCAAACCAGTAATCATAATCCGCAAATGTGCCGTTGTTGAGTGTCTGTGCAATCTAGAGATCGGCAGAGTAACCGTGTAATACTCTTCCATATCAGTAGGTGGCAGCAGGTAGCTAATTGGTTTGTAGATGTCGGGAACATGGTTTGTCGTGATCACAATATGCAGATGACAGCGAGAGGTAGCGTGCAGTAAAAAGGTATCTAACGCTTAAACCAAAAAAAAAAAAAAAAGGCATTGAACCTTAGGGATGGCTATGCAAAACGAAACTAAAACTGAACGTAACCAGAAACAGAATGCTGGACAACAGCAAAGACTTACAGCGTGTGGAGCAGACGGCGTCCACAAAGTACATCCGTACATGACAATCAACAACAAAATAGGAGCGCAAGACAAGAACTAAAACACTACACACAGGAAAACAACAAAAAACTAAAAATAGGTCACGGTGTGATGTGACAGGTTGTGACAGTACAGCTAATTTAAGACAAGAGCTATAGTGATGCATGGTTGGTTATGGTTTGAATTCATACCAAACAATTGCGAGAACGACTTTTTATTGTCAATATCGGCTGCCGAGTTTAATTTTTTTATGTTTTCTGCTCACGATCCACTCTTCCCTCACTCGTGCTAAGGCAAAGCTCTCGATTTACCGGTCGATCTATGTTCCCATCCTCTCCTATGGTCACGAGCTTTGGGTCATGACCGAAGGGACAAGATCACGGGTACAAGCGGCCGAAATGAGTTTCCTCCGCCGGGTGGCGGGGCTCTCCCTTAGAGATAGGGTGAGAAGCTCTGTCATCCGGGGGGAGCTCAAAGTAAAGCCGCTGCTCCTCCACATCGAGAGGAGCCAGATGAGGTGGTTCGGGCATCTGATCAGGATGCCACCCGAACGCCTCCCTAGGGAGGTGTTTAGGGCACGTCCGACCGGTAGGAGGCCACGGGGAAGACCCAGGACACGTTGGGAAGACTATGTCTCCCGGCTGGCCTGGGAACGCCTCGGGATCCCCCGGGAGGAGCTGGACGAAGTGGCTGGGGAGAGGGAAGTCTGGGCTTCCCTGCTTAGGCTGCTGCCCCCGCGACCCGACCTCGGATAAGCGGAAGAACATGGATGGATGGTTTCTGCTGGTGGTGTGCCTCCGGATTTTTTCAATGAAAAAAATGTGCCTCGGCTCTATAAAGGTTGAAAAACACTGCTATAGAGTATGTTTTAGTGTAGGACAAAAACAAAAATAAAGACATCCTAAGAACATGTCTATTTCAAACCAAAATATTACAAATGTTTTAATATAATACAAAATGCTGTAATACTGCTTCAAACTAATTGCTGAGTGAACCTGTCAACTTCCATTAAGTAAACTACACCAAGTATTTTTATGCTATTTCTAAGCATCTCATTTTTATATCGTTGATTTTAAATGGTCAAACTAATGCATATAATATATGCATGCCCTAGTAAACAAAACAAAAAATTCATATTTATTTTGATTGTTACATTTTGAAGTACATTTGTGCAGGTGGGTGCGAATGTACCCATTACCAGAGCTGTACACTAAAACAAATTTACATTATTGCAATCAGTTGATAAAACATTGTCCTTTACAATTATACAAGCTTTTAACTCTGCTTGCATGTCAGCAGACTGGGGTAGATCCTGCTGAAATCCTATGTATTGAATGAATAAAGAATGATTTTGAATCGGGAAAATATCGTTTTTGAATTGAGAATCGCGTTGAATCGGAAAAAAAATTTGATTTTCAATCGAATCGTGACCCCAAGAATTGATATTGAATCGAATCGTGGGACACCCAAAGATTCGCAGCCCTACTTACTATAGTATATTATTTATTTGTTCACTGTTCTGTTACAGAGAACAAGGAAATGGGATAAAATTGCTATGGTGGGAAAAGGGGTAGGATTAAATAAGCTCTGCTTCCTCCTACTCCTATTCAGACGTTCTGTGATGAAACAACTGGAATTGTGTGATGCATTACATTGTATCGTTCGAAATAAACCGAAACTGAACTGAACCGAGCAGGGGAATAATATAAAAGCTTATCAAAGTAAAGGGCCTAGCATGTAGTGCTCGACTAATTCGATGACCAAGCTTTTCGTCAAGTGGTAAAATGAGACTGTCGGTGTTGTAATTAACTAACTATGCGTTACTTACAGCGAGGTTATAGCCTTAGCAGACAGTAATGTAGTGTATTTGGTTTCCCGCGAACCGTTTTTTTAATCAATTGATAAACTAGTTGGGAGTTAGCTATTTAGCAAGGTGGCTAACTGTGAGCTAGCATTAGCTTGGCAACTTCTCAATAGGGATTAGACTACTTCCTGGACCAACATCAGAAAGGTGCATATATGTTCACATTTACAACATATAAGAGTGAATTGAATGAAGCAATCGTCGATAAGTTGAAGTCCGTGTTCTTGGCTATTCGTGGTGAACCTGTCAACTTCCATCAAGTAAACTACACCAAGTATTTTTATGCTATTTCCAAGCATCTCATTTTTATATCGTTGATTTTAAATGGTCAAACTAATGCATATAATATATGCATGCCCTAGTAAACAAAACAAAAAAGTCATATTTATTTTGATTGTTACATTTTGAAGTACATTTGTGCAGGTGGGTGCGAATGTACCCATTATCAGAGCTGTACACTAAAACAAATTTACATTATTGCAATCAGTTGATAAAACATTGTCCTTTACAATTATACAAGCTTTTTACTCTGCTTGCATGTCAGCAGACTGGGGTAGATCCTGCTGAAATCCTATGTATCGAATGAATAAAGAATTCTTTTGAGTCGGGAAAATATCGTTTTTGAATTGAGTATCACGTTGAATCGGGGGAAAAAAATAGATTTTCAATTGAATCGTGACCCCAAGAATCGAAATTGAATTGAATTGTGGGGCACCCAAAGATTCGCAGCCCTACTTACTATGGTATATTATTTATTGGTTCACTGTTCTGTTACAGAGAACAAGGAAATGGGATAAAATTGCTATGTTGGGAAAAGGGGTAGGATTAAATAAGCTCTGCTTCCTCCTACTCCTATTCAGACGTTCTGTGATGAAACAACTGGAATTGTGTGATGCATTACATTGTATCGTTCGAAATAAACTGAAACTGAACTGAACCGAGCAGGGGAATAATATAAAAGCTTATCAAAGTAAACGGCCTAGCATGTAGTGCTCGACTAATTCGATGACCAAGCTTTTCGTCAAGTGGTAAAATGAAACTGTCGGTGTTGTAATTAACTAACTATGCGTTACTTACAGCGAGGTTATAGCCTTAGCAGACAGTAATGTAGTGTATTTGGTTTCCCCTGAATCGTTTTTTTAATTAATTGATAAACTAGTTGGGAGTTAGCTATTTAGCAAGGTGGCTAACTGTAAGCTAGCATTAGCTTGGCAACTTCTCAATAGGGATTAGACTACTTCCTGGACCAACATCAGAAAGGTGCATATATGTTCACATTTACAACATATAAGAGTGAATTGAATGAAGCAATCGTCGATAAGTTGAAGTCCGTGTTCTTGGCTATTCGTGGTGAACCTGTCAACTTCCAGCAAGTAAACTACACCAAGTATTTTTATGCTATTTCCAAGCATCTCATTTTTATATCGTTGATTTTAAATGGTCAAACTAATGCATATAATATATGCATGCCCTAGTAAACAAAACAAAAAAGTCATATTTATTTTGATTGTTACATTTTGAAGTACATTTGTGCAGGTGGGTGCGAATGTAACCATTACCAGAGCTGTACACTAAAACAAATTTACATTATTGCAATCAGTTGATAAAACATTGTCCTTTACAATTATACAAGCTTTTTACTCTGCTTGCATGTCAGCAGACTGGGGTAGATCCTGCTGAAATCCTATGTATCGAATGAACAAAGAATGATTTTGAATCGGGAAAATATCGCTTTTGAATTGAGAATCGCGTTGAATCGGGAAAAAAAAAATCGGTTTTCAATCGAATCGTGACCCCAAGAATCGATATTGAATCGAATCGTGGGGCACCCAAAGAGTCGCAGCCCTACTTACTATGGTATATTATTTATTTGTTCACTGTTCTGTTACAGAGAACAAGGAAATGGGATAAAATTGCTATGGTGGGAAAAGGGGTAGGATTAAATAAGCTCTGCTTCCTCCTACTCCTTTTCGGACGTTCTGTGATGAAACAACTGGAATTGTGTAATGCATTACTTTGTATCGTTCGAAATAAACTGAAACTGAACTGAACCGAGCAGGGGAATAATATAAAAGCTTATCAAAGTAAACGGCCTAGCATGTAGTGCTCGACTAATTCGATGACCAAGCTTTTCGTCAAGTGGTAAAATGAGACTGTCGGTGTTGTAATTAACTAACTATGCGTTACTTACAGCGAGGTTATAGCCTTAGCAGACAGTAATGTAGTGTATTTGGTTTCCCCTGAATCGTTTTTTTAATTAATTGATAAACTAGTTGGGAGTTAGCCGGCTAACTGTGAGCTAGCATTAGCTTGGCAACTTCTCAATAGGGATTAGACTACTTCCTGGACCAACATCAGAAAGGTGCATATATGTTCACATTTACAACATATAAGAGTGAATTGAATGAAGCAATCGTCGATAAGTTGAAGTCCGTGTTCTTGGCTATTCGTGGTGAACCTGTCAACTTCCAGCAAGTAAACTACACCAAGTATTTTTATGCTATTTCCAAGCATCTCATTTTTATATCGTTGATTTTAAATGGTCAAACTAATGCATATAATATATGCATGCCCTAGTAAACAAAACAAAAAAGTCATATTTATTTTGATTGTTACATTTTGAAGTACATTTGTGCAGGTGGGTGCGAATGTAGCCATTACCAGAGCTGTACACTAAAACAAATTTACATTATTGCAATCAGTTGATAAAACAATGTCCTTTACAATTATACAAGCTTTTAACTCTGCTTGCATGTCAGCAGACTGGGGTAGATCCTGCTGAAATCCTATGTATCGAATGAATAAAGAATTCTTTTGAGTCGGGAAAATATCGTTTTTGAATTGAGTATCGCGTTGAATCGGGGGAAAAAAAAATCGATTTTCAATTGAATCGTGACCCCAAGAATCGATATTGAATCGAATCGTGGGACACCCAAAGAGTCGCAGCCCTACTTACTATGGTATATTATTTATTTGTTCACTGTTCTGTTACAGAGAACAAGGAAATGGGATAAAATTGCTATGGTGGGAAAAGGGGTAGGATTAAATAAACTCTGCTTCCTCCTACTCCTTTTCGGACGTTCTGTGATGAAACAACTGGAATTGTGTAATACATTACTTTGTATCGTTCGAAATAAACTGAAACTGAACTGAACCGAGCAGGGGAATAATATAAAAGCTTATCAAAGTAAACGGCCTAGCATGTAGTGCTCGACTAATTCGATGACCAAGCTTTTCGTCAAGTGGTAAAATGAGACTGTCGGTGTTGTAATTAACTAACTATGCGTTACTTACAGCGAGGTTATAGCCTTAGCAGACAGTAATGTAGTGTATTTGGTTTCCCGTGAACCGTTTTTTTTAATCAATTGATAAACTAGTTGGGAGTTAGCTATTTAGCAAGGTGGCTAACTGTAAGCTAGCATTAGCTTGGCAACTTCTCAATAGGGATTAGACTACTTCCTGGACCAACATCAGAAAGGTGCATATATGTTCACATTTACAACATATAAGAGTGAATTGAATGAAGCAATCGTCGATAAGTTGAAGTCCGTGTTCTTGGCTATTCGTGGTGAACCTGTCAACTTCCATCAAGTAAACTACACCAAGTATTTTTATGCTATTTCCAAGCATCTCATTTTTATATCGTTGATTTTAAATGGTCAAACTAATGCATATAATATATGCATGCCCTAGTAAACAAAACAAAAAAGTCATATTTATTTTGATTGTTACATTTTGAAGTACATTTGTGCAGGTGGGTGCGAATGTAACCATTATCAGAGCTGTACACTAAAACAAATTTACATTATGGGGCAGGGCCGACATCCGGGCAACTGAGCTACATACGGGTTCTTCGAGCCATAGCAACCTGACTGGCGTTGAAAACAAACCGTCGCCATTACTCTTTAACCTGTCGACCTGCGCTGATTAAACCCGTCATTCTGCCTCCAAAATGCCAAAAAACTGTGTTGTTTTTGGTTGTGCAAACCACAACTGGAAACAGGGAAAACAAAGGTCGTATTTTGTTCTGCCAAAGCGTGCTAAAAGCCCACAGAGACGAGACAAATGGCTCGCAGCTTTACACCGGGAAAACGAGGACGGTTCTCACTGGAGTCCCCCAAAATCCCGGGTCGTGTGTTCGGATCACTTCGTTTCTGGTAAATATAAGGAACAAAAATCCACCTTCTTAACCACAACTTGGCTATACCGTCCATGCTAATGTTGAACCCGTTTAATTTTTACTGAATAACGTTCGACAGCTGAAGTTGTTGTTGTTGCACAACAATAACATACGGTATAGAGGCTATTTCCAGTAATTCAGCAAATAATAAATCATAATACTGAACTGAATTTGAATGATCTCTCTACAGATATAATAAATATACAGATACTGGTAGCCACCGTGTCATCCTTATTATCATTTATCAACATACCTTGGGTGATTTAACCATTTTTATGTGATTTATTCGTTATATAACAACCGAAGCTAACAACCGACCTGGTGCGCTTGTGAGGTAGACATAAAGATTTCCAAATTCCATGTCCGGCCATTGTGTAGGATTATCAGTCCACGCATCTGCTGGAAGGCGGTAAGGGCAGTCGTTTAATCCAACTACAGAACATTTTAACTCGTATCTTAACCTAGCCTCTCTGGAAATACTATTTACATAATCATACGCCATTTAGAACAGTTTAAAATGCCGTGAAACCTCGTTAAATGCCTTTTCTGTCAATGCTGTGTTCGCTGTGAGCTGGTTTGTTTTCAACGAATTCAATATGGCGACCGCGTTGCTAGGGGATTGGAGGGCGGAAGTGACGTAGGTCCGCCCTCGCCCATTGCAATCAGTTGATAAAACAATGTCCTTTACAATTATACAAGCTTTTAACTCTGCTTGCATGTCAGCAGACTGGGGTAGATCCTGCTGAAATCCTATGTATTGAATGAATAAAGAATGATTTTGAATCGGGAAAATATCGTTTTTGAATTGAGAATCGCGTTGAATCGGAAAAAAAATCGATTTTCAGTCGAATCGTGACCCCAAGAATCGATATTGAATCGAATCGTGGGACACCCAAAGATTCGCAGCCCTACTTACTATGGTATATTATTTATTGGTTCACTGTTCTGTTACAGAGAACAAGGAAATGGGATAAAATTGCTATGGTGGGAAAAGGGGTAGGATTAAATAAGCTCTGCTTCCTCCTACTCCTTTTCGGACGTTCTGTGATGAAACAACTGGAATTGTGTGATGCATTACATTGTATCGTTCGAAATAAACCGAAACTGAACTGAACCGAGCAGGGGAATAATATAAAAGCTTATCAAAGTAAACGGCCTAGCATGTAGTGCTCGACTAATTCGATGACCAAGCTTTTCGTCAAGTGGTAAAATGAGACTGTCGGTGTTGTAATTAACTAACTATGCGTTACTTACAGCGAGGTTATAGCCTTAGCAGACAGTAATGTAGTGTATTTGGTTTCCCCTGAATCGTTTTTTTAATCAATTGATAAACTAGTTGGGAGTTAGCTATTTAGCAAGGTGGCTAACTGTGAGCTAGCATTAGCTTGGCAACTTCTCAATAGGGATTAGACTACTTCCTGGACCAACATCAGAAAGGTGCATATATGTTCACATTAACAACATATAAGAGTGAATTGAATGAAGCAATCGTCGATAAGTTGAAGTCCGTGTTCTTGGCTATTCGTGGTGAACCTGTCAACTTCCATCAAGTAAACTACACCAAGTATTTTTATGCTATTTCCAAGCATCTCATTTTTATATCGTTGATTTTAAATGGTCAAACTAATGCATATAATATATGCATGCCCTAGTAAACAAAACAAAAAAGTCATATTTATTTTGATTGTTACATTTTGAAGTACATTTGTGCAGGTGGGTGCGAATGTACCCATTATCAGAGCTGTACACTAAAACAAATTTACATTATTGCAATCAGTTGATAAAACATTGTCCTTTACAATTATACAAGCTTTTAACTCTGCTTGCATGTCAGCAGACTGGGGTAGATCCTGCTGAAATCCTATGTATTGAATGAATAAAGAATGATTTTGAATCGGGAAAATATCGTTTTTGAATTGAGAATCGCGTTGAATCGGAAAAAAAATTTGATTTTCAATCAAATCGTGACCCCAAGAATCGATATTGAATCGAATCGTGGGACACCCAAAGAGTCGCAGCCCTACTTACTATGGTATATTATTTATTTGTTCACTGTTCTGTTACAGAGAACAAGGAAATTAGATAAAATTGCTATGGTGGGAAAAGGGGTAGGATTAAATAAACTCTGCTTCCCCCTACTCCTTTTCGGACGTTCTGTGATGAAACAACTGGAATTGTGTGATGCATTACTTTGTATCGTTCGAAATAAACCGAAACTGAACTGAACCGAGCAGGGGAATAATATAAAAGCTTATCAAAGTAAACGGCCTAGCATGTAGTGCTCGACTAATTCGATGACCAAGCTTTTCGTCAAGTGGTAAAATGAGACTGTCGGTGTTGTAATTAACTAACTATGCGTTACTTACAGCGAGGTTATAGCCTTAGCAGACAGTAATGTAGTGTATTTGGTTTCCCGCGAACCGTTTTTTTAATCAATTGATAAACTAGTTGGGAGTTAGCTATTTAGCAAGGTGGCTAACTGTGAGCTAGCATTAGCTTGGCAACTTCTCAATAGGGATTAGACTACTTCCTGGACCAACATCAGAAAGGTGCATATATGTTCACATTTACAACATATACGAGTGAATTGAATGAAGCAATCGTCGATAAGTTGAAGTCCGTGTTCTTGGCTATTCGTGGTGAACCTGTCAACTTCCAGCAAGTAAACTACACCAAGTATTTTTATGCTATTTCCAAGCATCTCATTTTTATATCGTTGATTTTAAATGGTCAAACTAATGCATATAATATATGCATGCCCTAGTAAACAAAACAAAAAAGTCATATTTATTTTGATTGTTACATTTTGAAGTACATTTGTGCAGGTGGGTGCGAATGTACCCATTACCAGAGCTGTACACTAAAACAAATTTACATTATGGGGCAGGGCCGACATCCGGGCAACTGAGCTACATACGGGTTCTTCGAGCCATAGCAACCTGACTGGCGTTGAAAACAAACCGTCGCCATTACTCTTTAACCTGTCGACCTGCGCTGATTAAACCCGTCATTCTGCCTCCAAAATACCAAAAAACTGTGTTGTTTTTGGTTGTGCAAACCACAACTGGAAACAGGGAAAACAAAGGTCGTATTTTGTTCTGCCAAAGCGTGCTAAAAGCCCACAGAGACGAGACAAATGGCTCGCAGCTTTACACCGGGAAAACGAGGACGGTTCTCACTGGAGTCCCCCAAAATCCCGGGTCGTGTGTTCGGATCACTTCGTTTCTGGTAAATATAAGGAACAAAAATCCACCTTCTTAACCACAACTTGGCTATACCGTCCATGCTAATGTTGAACCCGTTGAATTTTTACTGAATAACGTTCGACAGCTGAAGTTGTTGTTGTTGCACAACAATAGCATACGGTATAAAGGCTATTTCCAGTAATTCAGCAAATAATAAATCATAATACTGAACTGAATTTGAATGAGCTCTCTACAGATATAATAAATATACAGATACTGGTAGCCACCGTGTCATCCTTATTATCATTTATCAACATACCTTGGGTGATTTAACAATTTTTTTTGTGATTTATTTGTTATATAACAACCGAAGCTAACAACCGACCTGGTGCGCTTGTGAGGTAGACATAAAGATTTCCAAATTCCATGTCCGGCCATTGTGTAGGATTATCAGTCCACGCATCTGCTGGAAGGCGGTAAGGGCAGTCGTTTAATCCAACTACAGAACATTTTAACTCGTATCTTAACCTAGCCTCTCTGGAAATACTATTTACATAATCATACGCCATTTAGAACAGTTTAAAATGCCGTGAAACCTCGTTAAATGCCTTTTCTGTCAATGCTGTGTTCGCTGTGAGCTGGTTTGTTTTCAACGAATTCAATATGGCGACCGCGTTGCTAGGGGATTGGAGGGCGGAAGTGACGTAGGTCCGCCCTCGCCCATTGCAATCAGTTGATAAAACAATGTCCTTTACAATTATACAAGCTTTTAACTCTGCTTGCATGTCAGCAGACTGGGGTAGATCATGCTGAAATCCTATGTATTGAATGAACAAAGAATGATTTTGAATCGGGAAAATATCGTTTTTGAATTGAGAATCGCGTTGAATCGGGAAAAAAAATTGATTTTCAATCGAATCGTGACCCCAAGAATCGATATTGAATCGAATCGTGGGGCACCCAAAGATTCGCAGCCCTACTTACTATGGTATATTATTTATTTGTTCACTGTTCTGTTACAGAGAACAAGGAAATGGGATAAAATTGCTATGGTGGGAAAAGGGGTAGGATTAAATAAGCTCTGCTTCCTCCTACTCCTTTTCAGAGGTTCTGTGATGAAACAACTGGAATTGTGTGATGCATTACATTGTATCGTTCGAAATAAACCGAAACTGAACTGAACCGAGCAGGGGAATAATATAAAAGCTTATCAAAGTAAAGGGCCTAGCATGTAGTGCTCGACTAATTCGATGACCAAGCTTTTCGTCAAGTGGTAAAATGAGACTGTCGGTGTTGTAATTAACTAACTATGCGTTACTTACAGCGAGGTTATAGCCTTAGCAGACAGTAATGTAGTGTATTTGGTTTCCCCTGAATCGTTTTTTTTAATTAATTGATAAACTAGTTGGGAGTTAGCTATTTAGCAAGGTGGCTAACTGTGAGCTAGCATTAGCTTGGCAACTTCTCAATAGGGATTAGACTACTTCCTGGACCAACATCAGAAAGGTGCATATATGTTCACATTTACAACATATAAGAGTGAATTGAGTGAAGCAATCGTCGATAAGTTGAAGTCCGTGTTCTTGGCTATTCGTGGTGAACCTGTCAACTTCCAGCAAGTAAACTATACCAAGTATTTTTATGCTATTTCCAAGCATCTCATTTTTATATCGTTGATTTTAAATGGTCAAACTAATGCATATAATATATGCATGCCCTAGTAAACAAAACAAAAAAGTCATATTTATTTTGATTGTTACATTTTGAAGTACATTTGTGCAGGTGGGTGCGAATGTACCCATTACCAGAGCTGTACACTAAAACAAATTTACATTATGGGGCAGGGCCGACATCCGGGCAACTGAGCTACATACGGGTTCTTCGAGCCATAGCAACCTGACTGGCGTTGAAAACAAACCGTCGCCATTACTCTTTAACCTGTCAACCTGCGCTGATTAAACCCGTCATTCTGCCTCCAAAATGCCAAAAAACTGTGTTGTTTTTGGTTGTGCAAACCACAACTGGAAACAGGGAAAACAAAGGTCGTATTTTGTTCTGCCAAAGCGTGCTAAAAGCCCACAGAGAGGAGACAAATGGCTCGCAGCTTTACACCGGGAAAACGAGGACGGTTCTCACTGGAGTCCCCCAAAATCCCGGGTCGTGTGTTTCGGATCACTTCGTTTCTGGTAAATATAAGGAACAAAAATCCACCTTCTTAACCACAACTTGGCTATACCGTCCATGCTAATGTTGAACCCGTTGAATTTTTACTGAATAACGTTCGACAGCTGAAGTTGTTGTTGTTGCACAACAATAACATACGGTATAAAGGCTATTTCCAGTAATTCAGCAAATAATAAATCATAATACTGAACTGAATTTGAATGAGCTCTCTACAGATATAATAAATATACAGATACTGGTAGCCACCGTGTCATCCTTATTATCATTTATCAACATACCTTGGGTGATTTAACAATTTTTTATGTGATTTATTTGTTATATAACAACCGAAGCTAACAACCGACCTGGTGCGCTTGTGAGGTAGACATAAAGATTTCCAAATTCCATGTCCGGCCATTGTGTAGGATTATCAGTCCACGCATCTGCTGGAAGGCGGTAAGGGCAGTCGTTTAATCCAACTACAGAACATTTTAACTCGTATCTTAACCTAGCCTCTCTGGAAATACTATTTACATAATCATACGCCATTTAGAACAGTTTAAAATGCCGTGAAACCTCGTTAAATGCATTTTCTGTCAATGCTGTGTTCGCTGTGAGCTGGTTTGTTTTCAACGAATTCAATATGGCGACCGCGTTGCTAGGGGATTGGAGGGCGGAAGTGACGTAGGTCCGCCCTCGCCCATTGCAATCAGTTGATAAAACAATGTCCTTTACAATTATACAAGCTTTTTACTCTGCTTGCATGTCAGCAGACTGGGGTAGATCCTGCTGAAATCCTATGTATTGAATGAATAAAGAATTATTTTGAATCGGGAAAATATCGTTTTTGAATTGAGTATCGCGTTGAATCGGAAAAAAAATTTGATTTTCAATCGAATCGTGACCCCAAGAATCGATATTGAATCGAATCGTGGGACACCCAAAGATTCGCAGCCCTACTTTTACTATGGTATATTATTTATTGGTTCACTGTTCTGTTACAGAGAACAAGGAAATGGGATAAAATTGCTATGGTGGGAAAAGGGGTAGGATAAAATAAGCTCTGCTTCCTCCTACTCCTTTTCGGACGTTCTGTGATGAAACAACTGGAATTGTGTGATGCATTACATTGTATCGTTCGAAATAAACCGAAACTGAACTGAACCGAGCAGGGGAATAATATAAAAGCTTATCAAAGTAAACGGCCTAGCATGTAGTGCTCGACTAATTCGATGACCAAGCTTTTCGTCAAGTGGTAAAATGAGACTGTCGGTGTTGTAATTAGCTAACTATGCGTTACTTACAGCGAGGTTATAGCCTTAGCAGACAGTAATGTAGTGTATTTGGTTTCCCGTGAACCGTTTTTTTAATCAATTGATAAACTAGTTGGGAGTTAGCTATTTAGCAAGGTGGCTAACTGTAAGCTAGCATTAGCTTGGCAACTTCTCAATAGGGATTAGACTACTTCCTGGACCAACATCAGAAAGGTGCATATATGTTCACATTTACAACATATAAGAGTGAATTGAATGAAGCAATCGTCGATAAGTTGAAGTCCGTGTTCTTGGCTATTCGTGGTGAACCTGTCAACTTCCAGCAAGTAAACTACACCAAGTATTTTTATGCTATTTCCAAGCATCTCATTTTTATATCGTTGATTTTAAATGGTCAAACTAATGCATATAATATATGCATGCCCTAGTAAACAAAACAAAAAAGTCATATTTATTTTGATTGTTACATTTTGAAGTACATTTGTGCAGGTGGGTGCGAATGTAACCATTACCAGAGCTGTACACTAAAACAAATTTACATTATTGCAATCAGTTGATAAAACAATGTCCTTTACAATCATACAAGCTTTTAACTCTGCTTGCATGTCAGCAGACTGGGGTAGATCATGCTGAAATCCTATGTATCGAATGAATAAAGAATTCTTTTGAGTCGGGAAAATATCGTTTTTGAATTGAGTATCGCGTTGAATCGGGAAAAAAAAAATCGATTTTCAATTGAATCGTGACCCCAAGAATCGATATTGAATCGAATCGTGGGGCACCCAAAGATTCGCAGCCCTACTTACTATGGTATATTATTTATTGGTTCACTGTTCTGTTACAGAGAACAAGGAAATGGGATAAAATTGCTATGTGGGAAAAGGGGTAGGATTAAATAAACTCTGCTTCCTCCTACTCCTTTTCGGACGTTCTGTGATGAAACAACTGGAATTGTGTAATGCATTACTTTGTATCGTTCGAAATAAACCGAAACTGAACTGAACCGAGCAGGGGAATAATATAAAAGCTTATCAAAGTAAACGGCCTAGCATGTAGTGCTCGACTAATTCGATGACCAAGCTTTTCGTCAAGTGGTAAAATGAGACTGTCGGTGTTGTAATTAACTAACTATGCGTTACTTACAGCGAGGTTATAGCCTTAGCAGACAGTAGTGTAGTGTATTTGGTTTCCCCTGAATCGTTTTTTTAATCAATTGATAAACTAGTTGGGAGTTAGCTATTTAGCAAGGTGGCTAACTGTGAGCTAGCATTAGCTTGGCAACTTCTCAATAGGGATTAGACTACTTCCTGGACCAACATCAGAAAGGTGCATATATGTTCACATTTACAACATAAAAGAGTGAATTGAGTGAAGCAATCGTCGATAAGTTGAAGTCCGTGTTCTTGGCTATTCGTGGTGAACCTGTCAACTTCCAGCAAGTAAACTACACCTAGTAAGCTAACCGCTAAGCTAACATCCATGGCCTGTTTACGGTTCACCGGAGCTGGACCTCGGTGTTTCCTGGCCGTGACGTCAAACAAATGTTGTCTACATACCTGGATGATCTCGTTGACCTCCTTGATACACTCCACCATATGCTGGAGGATCTGCTCAGCAGTCAAAACCTCGAAGCTGTAGTCCTCCTCCTCTTCGTCGCCGGGGCCTTGGCCGCCTCCGACGGTATCGCCGCACTCATCTCGCTCCCCGCCGGCCACCACCGGATCGACCAGCTCCACCTCGCCGAGCTCCAAGGTGTCGTCCTCGGGCTCCTCTTCGCCGCTGTCCTCGCTACATTCCTCCTCTTCGTCGTCGTATTCATAGTTATAACCCTCGTCTGAGTCCATTCCTAGGGTGGTTATCAACTTGTGACAAACTCACCTATGGTGGTTAGTTAATACACAGTGTGGGAAAAGCGGCTGATGGCGGAATAAGGCGAGGAGCGAAGTGATCCCAGCTTGTTTTTCCGGCAGCTGCGAAAATAACAACAAAACGTCGCCGCTGTTAAGCCAACAAAGAGAGACGGCGTCACAAATTGACGACGCGCTGACGTCACACGGACTGTACAGGAACCCACGAAACAGACTGTATTCAAAATTAAAGCTGCCTGGACGTGACGATGCATGTCCTGCTTCCACAAAACGTTTCCAAGTATTTCATATTTTTGCTGACTAAATGACAGTAAAATTAAGCAAAACGTCAAGCCTTTATTGAAGAAGTACGGTGGTTTCAATGTGTACCCAGGCCCGGCCCTAACCAATCTGGCGCCCTCGGCAAGATTTTAGGTGGCGCCCCCCCCACACATCGGCAGTGAAGTGTATATACTCACAAGAAACCGAATAGCTTTGTCTTTGACCTTTTTTTTTTTTACTTACAACTATACCTAATATATAAAGGGGTGGGAAAGTGACTATTACCTACAGGGCAAACATTAGCTAACCAGAAGGCAATAACAATGTAAACAAAAAAACACCTGCTTAAAAGATCTAATACAAATGTCCCTGAGGAATGTAATTAGCTAACATTACATTATTATTTTCCATAACAATTTAGCCCCCTCCACAATATTAACTCGACGTTAAAACAGATCTATTGATTAGCAATTGCCGAATCATGTAACATTAGCTTAATGCTAAAAAGCCAGCTACTATCACATTCTGTAACAGACAAATAATTTCATGTAGGCTAACGTTACCTACCTGCTACCTCTGTCTTTTCTCGTTTCTACTCCTCTTCTTTTCTCTTTTTTCTTCCCTGGGCACCTGACAGTTTTGGCCGTTTTGACATCTTGTGTTGATTTTTTGATGTGGTGACGTCCAAAAAGAGTCATGATACGGGAAGGGAGGGGGCGCACCGTGCGGGGGGGGGGGGGGGGGGGGGGGGGGCGTAATGTTGTAACAAATAATATTTCTATTAAATAGGCTTTACTTTGCATTTTAATTAACGTGGGATTAATTTTTGTATTTAGAAATAATAGTACCAACTTTTTTTTTTTTTCTCTCCAACATTTGTGGCACTGGCGTGGCGCCCCCTGATGGACGGCGCCCTTAGCATTTGCCTATACGGCCTATGCCACGGGCCGGCCCTGTGTGTACCTGCACTAAAATAATGCTATTCGGCAACAGCAAAAGAGAAAGAAAAACACAAATGCAAATTGATAGAGTAAAATAAACCACATGTTTGTGTGTAATAATAGATGATAAAAATAACTGAAAAACTCTCGTAAAATATACAACATCAATTCATTTCCTACCGCTGGTCCTTTTCGGGGTGGCAGGGGGTGCTGGAGCCTATCTCAGCTGCATTCGGACGGTAGGCAGTATACCCTGGACAAGTCGCCACCAAAAAATCTACAAACCCCGTTTCCATATGAGTTGGGAAATTGTGTTAGATGTAAATATAAACAGAATACAATGATTTGCAAATCCTTTTCAACCCATATTCAATTGAATGCACTACAAAGACAACATATTTGATGTTCAAATTCATAAACTTTATTATTGTTTTTGCAAATAATAATTAACTTAGAATTTCATGGCTGCAACACGTGCCAAAGTAGTTGGGAAAGGGCGTGTTCACCACTGTGTTACATGGCCTTTCCTTTTAACAACACTCAATAAACGTTTGGGAACTGAGGAGACACATTTTTGAAGCTTCTCAGGTGGAATTCTTTCCCATTCTTGCTTGATGTACAGCTTAAGTTGTTCAACAGTCCGGGGGTCTCCGTTGTGCTATTTTAGGCTTCACATTTTCAATGGGAGACAGGTCTGGACTACAGGCAGGCCAGTCTAGTACCCCGCACTCTTTTACTATGAAGCCACTTTGATGTAACACGTGGCTTGGCATTGTCTTGCTGAAATAAGCAGGGGCGTCCATGGTAACGTTGCTTGGATGGCAACATATGTTGCTCCAAAACCTGTATGTACCTTTCAGCATTAATGGCGCCTTCACAGATGTGTAAGTTACCCATGTCTTGGCCACTAATACACCCCCATACCATCACACATGCTGCCTTTTATACTTTGCGCCTATAACAATCCGGATGGTTCTTTTCCTCTTTGGTCCGGAGGACACGACGTCCACAGTTTCCAAAAACAATTTGAAATGTGGACTCGTCAGACCACAGAACACTTTTCCACTTTGTATCAGTCCATCTTAGATGAGCTCAGGCCCAGCGAAGCCGACGGTGTTTCTGGGTGTTTTTGATCAACGGTTTTCGCCTTGCATAGGAGAGTTTTAACTTGCACTTACAGATGTAGCGACCAACTAGTTACTGACAGTGGGTTTCTGAAGTGTTCCTGAGCCCATGTGGTGATATCCTTTACACACTGATGTCGCTTGTTGATGCAGTACAGCCTGAGGGATCGAAGGTCACAAGCTTAGCTGCTTACGTGCAGTGATTTCTCCAGATTCTCTGAAGCCTTTGATTATATTATGGACTGTAGATGGTGAAATCCCTAAATTCCTTGCAATAGCTGGTTGAGAAAGGTTTTTCTTAAACCGTTCGCCCCATCCTTGTTTGTGAATGACTGAGCATTTCATGGAATCTACTTTTATACCCAATCCTGGCACCCACCTGTTCCCAATTAGCCTGCACACCTGTGGGATGTTCCAAATAAGTGTTTGATGAGCATTCCTCAACTTTATCAGTATTTATTGCCACCTTTCCCAACTTTTTTGTCACGTGTTGCTGCCATCAAATTCTAAAGTTAATGATTATTTGCAAAAAAAAAAAAATGTTTATGAGTTTGAACATCAAATATGTTGTCTTTGTAGCATATTCAACTGAATATGGGTTGAAACTGATTTGCAAATCATTGTATTCCGTTTATATTTACATCTAACACAATTTCCCAACTCATATGGAAACGGGGTTTGTATTTGCTGACTAAATTCGAGTAAAATTAAGCAAAACGTCAACCTTTATTTAAGAAGTACGGTGGTTTCAATGTGTACCTGCATTTACTTCACCCTTTATTACATTTAAGACTGCATTTGCTATGCTTGAATCGCAGTAACACTAAAATAATGCTATTCGGCAACAGCAGGAGAGAAAGAAAATCACAAATAGAATTTGACGGAGTTGAAATTGAAAAATTAAAATAAATCCCATTTTTGTGCGTAATAATAGATGATAAAAATAATTGAAAAACTCTTATAAAATATGCAACACATGGCGGCAAAAAATATTTCTATATAAAATAAAGCAAATTGTGTTCGAAACCAGGGTCCGCAACCTCCATGCACCCCTTCTGGCTCCTTGTTGTGGCTCCCTCATGGTTATTTTTCCCGCAGTGACAAAAGTTAGCCCATCCATCCATCCATCTTCTTCCGCTTATCCGAGGTCGGGTCGCGGGGGCAGCAGCTTAAGCAGGGAAGCCCAGACTTCCCTCTCCCCAGCCACTTCATCCAGCTCTTCCTGTGGGACCCCGAGGCGTTCCCAGGCCAGCCGGGAGACATAGTCTTCCCAACGTGTCCTGGGTCTTCCCCGCGGCCTCCTACCGGTGGGACGTGCCCTAAACACCTCCCTAGGGAGGCGTTCGGGTGGCATCCTGACCAGATGCCCGAACCACCTCATCTGGCACCGCTCGATGTGGAGGAGCAGCGGCTTTACTTTGAGCTCCTCCCGGATGGCAGAGCTTCTCATCCTATCTCTCAGGGAGAGCCCCGCCACCCGGCGGAGGAAACTCATTTCGGCCGCTTGTACCCGTGATCTTGTCCTTTCGGTCATAACCCAAAGCTCATGACCATAGGTGAGGATGGGAACGTAGATCGACCGGTAAATTGAGAGCTTTGCCTTCCGGCTCAGCTCCTTCTTCACCACAACGGATCGATACAGCGTCCGCATTACTGAAGACGCCGCACCGATCCGCCTGTCGATCTCACGATCCACTCTTCCCCCACTCGTGAACAAGACTCCGAGGTACTTGAACTCCTCCACTTAAAAACTTAAAAAAGTTAGCATTTTTGAAAAAGAGTTCTATACTTTCTGACTGTCCGTGAGGCTGTGAATGCACACACGCTGAGTCCTGAGACACAAGGAGGCATGTAGGTTAGCTGGACTGGTCACTTTGGGACCTGGTTTTGCCGCCAGGTGTCGCGCCCTTGTGACAGACTTGTCTTGCAGCCAACAAGAATGTGTTTGAGGTTAGCTGGAAATGGACACAAGGAGCATGTGGGGTCTTCTACATACCACTGTTTGAGGTAAGTGGGGGAGGGAAGGCCATCATAAGTGGAGCGTAAGATGAAGCTGATGTGAACTGTTTCCATGCCCACGAGCTCCCTCCATGAGACCTTTCTCCTCTCAACTCCTTCCCAGCTCCTCCACTGTCCTTGCTTGACTTGTGAGACAGCCTTTGCACATATTGCCGCCCGCTCGTGCCGACGTACCTCCTCCACAACCAGCCGGCGTTGCTAAGCTGGAGCAGCCGTATATGCCACAAAGGTCTGCTCTCACCAAGGCCCAGGCCTCCTCTCCCCTGAGTAGTTGCCGCTGCAGTCCATTTCCTTCTGGTCACTAGGGTAAGAGCTGTTTGGGAAACGCATGGGTCACAAGCCCTACCTTTGCACACTTAAAACTTCTCTACTAGGCTGGAAACAGTAAGCTCCAGAACACCTCTTCCATACAGTCCGATGTTACTGAAGCATTTGGGAAGACCCAGCCACTTCCTGGCAAATGAGCTAACCACCTTCTCCAACTTTTCTGCCTTTGTGGTTGGTAGTCATTGGTAAGAGGCCACATTAGCCTGGGTAGCAACCCAAATTGGAGGGACCACAGCTTCAACCGGCCAAAAAACATGGTCTTATCGATGTATTCAAGGCCAGTTATGGTATCCTGCTTGAGCTAGTCCACCTGCTCTGTGTCTTTGAGGGTGGCATGATATCAACGTCCAAGACCTTTGACAGGCTTCTCAGACACTGTTGGTATAGCTTCCTCACCCACACAGAATTGATGTTCCATCAGCTTCCCCCTCACAACCGAGATGCTTCTGGACTTGCTTGGCTTTAATTCCATCCGGGCCCTCTGGATGTTTTCTTGCAGCTTGTTCAGCAGCCGCCTAGCACACACCTTGGTTGTGGTGAGGATGGTCATATCATCCATATAGGCTCTGATGGCCGGGAGACGAAGACCTGATTTAATCTTCTGACCTCATACCACCCACATAGAGGCTTGGATGATGACCTCCATAGCCATTGTGAACGCAAGAGGTGAGATGGTACACCCTGCCCTTATTCCTATTTCAAGTCGCTGCCATACTGTGGGACACTCACAGGCATAGCTGTAGGTCTCGGGAATAGGCTTTGACAAGGCCAGTTATGGCATCCGGGACACTGAAATAGTGGAATGCCACCCAAAGGAGATCATGAGGAACTGACCCAAAGGCATTTGCTAGGTCCAGGAACAAAACATGGAGATCTCTTCCACCCTTTTTGGCAGCTTGAATTTGACTCCATATCATGTTTGTGTGCTCCGGGCACCTCGAGAAGCCTGGAATCCCTGCTTTTTGCACCAAAGTATCAATGTATTGGTTCTTTTCCAGGTGGGTGGCCAGCCTGTGAGCCACTACACTGAAGAAGATTTTTCCTACAACAATGAGAAGGCCGATTTGGCGAAACTGGCTGTGTGAAAGAGTCAGACAATCTGGTTCTGTAGAACATGCAGAGTTGGTTCCCTACTTGCGTGGGTTTTTACATGATACTTTGGTTTCCTCCCATGTCCCCAATACATGCATGTTAGGTCAGTGGACACTCTAATGAAGGGGTGCCCAAAGTAAAAATTCGTCAATAGGCCGCAGGCCAAATAGTAGGAGGAGTTAAGTTCCATAGCACCATAAATAAGGGAGTGAGGATCATGTTTTTGACAAACTGACAAATAATATTTTTCAAGTCATTGAACTAGACCTGATTGTGTGAGCTTGAAAGAGGCCAGTATCCATCCATCCATCCATTTTCTACCGCTTATTCCCTTTGGGGTAGCGGGGGGCGCTGGAGCCTATCTCAGCTACAATCGGGCAGAAGGCGGCGTACACCCTGGACAAGTCGCCACCTCATCGCAGGGCCAACACAGATAGACAGACAACATTCACACTCACATCCACACACTAGGGCCAATTTAGTGTTGCCAATCAACCTATCCCCAGGTGCATGTCTTTGGAGGTGGGAGGAAGCCGGAGTACCCGGAGGGAACCCACGCATTCACGGGGAGAACATGCAAACCCCACACAGAAAGATCCCGAGCCCGGGATTGAACCCAAGACTACTCAGGACCTTCGTATTGTGAGGCAGATGCACTAACCCCTCTTCCACCGTGAAGCCCGAGGCCAGTATCCATTACCATTAAATTGTCACATCAGTTGTTGGTATGGTTAACTGGTGACCACTCCAGGGTGAATCTTGCCATGGGAGGATACAGCCCTAATAAGGACAATTGAGTGTAGAAAATAGGTGAATTAAAGTAGTAAATGTATTAATTGTCAAATATACACAAAATATGTGTATGAAATAATTGTACACATTTGCTGAAATGTAATCAAAATGAAAGAATGTCCTTAATATTTAACTCTCAGGCCACATGTTCAAAGCTAAACTGTGGTCGAGTGTAAGAAACTCAAACGATGGTACTGTCACTATTTTTAAGGTGGCACTTGGTGTGGAAAGTCTGAGAACAATGACATGTTTTAATATTCCAAAATTCAGTGATTTCCATTCTACTACTGTACTGTCAGATCCAGTGACCTGCAAGTATAGTTTTCATTTAAACATGGGAACTTTGTGCTGGACTACAATAATAATTGTAATGTCTGCGGTTCTACTTATACCGTATTCCCAGCAGTGTTGGGACTAACGCGTTACTTAGTAACGCGCTACTGTAACGGCGTTACTTTCAGTGGTAAATAGTAATCTAACGCGTTTTTTTTATATTCAGTAACTCAGTTACCGTTACTACATGATGCGTTACTGCGTTATTTTACGTTATTTTTTATGTAGTATCAGCTAGAAACTGAGAAGATCTGAGTGTGTTTTATTGCAGCGCTGCGGAAGAGGCGACAAGAAAGAGGCGCGCCGCGCGCTGTCTGTGTGTACGTGTGTGTGTGTGTGTGGGAGGGGGCGTGTCTGTGTTTACTAACAAGACATCATGGCGAAGCCCAAAGCCGAGTTTCTTAACACGGAGATATTCTCAATACTTTTCTTTTGTCGACCACAAAGAAAAGAACATTTTAGTTGAATGTAAGTTTTGTCTTGGATCAAAGATCCTATCCTAGCAATTCAAATCTGCTGAAACAGCTACAAAAGCAACATGCTTCGACGAAGCTAGTAAAGAGACACACTTCACCTGCTATTGATTGATTGATTGATTTAAACTCTTATTAGTAGATTGCACAGTATAGTACATATTCCGTACAATTGACCACTAAATGGTAACACCCGAATAAGTTTTTCAACTTGTTTGAGTCGGGGTCCAAGTAAATCAATTCATTGTAAGCAACAGCGGCTAGATTTTAACGAGGCACTGCACACTGAAGGTACACACACTCTGTCAATTCTCTTATATACTGTTGCTCTTTCATTCTAGACTTCTAGAGTGTTTGATTATCACATCACTCTAAACGTATAGACTATAAAGTTCACACACATAAAGAGGGATGCTAGTGGGCCAGGCCAATCTTTCCTTATCTCTAAACTAAAACTGGAGAAATGTGTAGAGTGTTCTGGGCTTCAGACATGATTTTATTTCAGACTTCCTTGAGAGAGAAAAAGGCCTGGTTAGGCTTTGTGTATGTAGTGTGTGCCTTTCTTGCTTTACAGCTATGTTGTTATTACGCTGTTTGTTACTTATGTATGTTATGTTGCAGCTATTTAAAATAGTTTTGTCAATCTGTTCTGGCCTGAAATAAATTGGCCCTTTGAAACATATCTTTGTCTTTGTGTGTTGTATGTAGACTACATTGCTTAGCAGAGTTCAGTGATGCAAATGCATGTCAAGTTGATCAACACATTGTATTATTCTCCAGTGCAATAACAGTACTGAACTGAAGGCTAAAAGGGCATTAAATAGGGCCTTAAAAAAAAATATATATATATACATATATATATATATATATACACACATATATACATATATATATATATATATACAGTATATATATATATATATATATATATATATATATATATATATATATATATATATATATATATATATATATATATATATATATACATATATATATATATGGTGAGGCCTTAAAAAAAAAAAATATATATATATATATATATACATACATACATATACATATATATATATATATATATATATATATATATATATATATATAAGAAACTAAATAGTTTCTTTTCATAGTAACAAATTACTTTTTGGTGTAAGTAACTGAGTTTGTAACTGAGTTACTTTTGAAATAAAGTAACTAGTAACTAACTAGTTACTGGTTTTCAGTAACTAACCCAACACTGATTCCCAGTACAAACAGTACATATTTATTGATTCACACCTGCAGGTGTTCTAACACATTTACCCATAATCATCACGTGGCACCTTACACATGTCAACTAAAATATTTCAAATATACATAATATAAACGTAGTGCATATGAAATGTAAAAACCTGGTTTGGTTTGGAAAAGTGAGGTGAATCTGTTCTAAAATGCACAAAATCGTTCAAAACAAGATTTTGCAGCTTTATTTGAAAGAATCTGAAATAAAATTCTGTCTATGTATCTGCAATGGAATAGCTTCACATAATTCCCACGAGCTCGTCACAACATTTCCTATGTTATTAACGTGTTCCTTGCTATTAAACAGGGCTGACATGACTTTGCTCCGAAGCGAGACAAGTGAATTACTCCATGTGTGGATTACATTAGTGCCTGCAGAAGGCAAGGCGGGGCGATCCTCACTGTAGTAGAGTGCTGACACCTCAGTCCTCCTACTTCATTTTGGTCAACCATTCCCTGTCACTGCCTGGGATCAAGTGCTGAGCGATGCACAAGAGAAGATTATTAAATTATAGTGGGGAACGATTTTCTGCCTTAGCTGTAGAGTTTCAAAACAATACTTTTTAGGGTAAACAGGGTTGTTTTATGCAAAATAACCCACAATGTCATTCTTAGCAAGAACTTTTTGAACATCTCAGTTTGCAATGTTGTGAGATCCATTTGGAGCAGGCATGCTTGCTTAGTTTGGTGTGAACTCAAACAAACCTATTTGACCTATTTGTCATCTTTGAGGTTTAAAGTCTATGTTTCTACTCATATACATGTGTACCTTCCACAGGAGTCCCAATACAATAGAAGTAATTCACTTTCAACTGATTATTAACGGACATGTGTGAGGGTTTTAGCAGTGACATGTGTCCTGTGTTCTGGTCTCAGTCACTATAAAGTCTACATTCAACATCTATCAGTGGCCTAGTGGTTAGAGTGTCCGCCCTGAGATGGGTAGGTTGTGAGTTCAAACCGGCCGAGTCATACCAAAGACTATAAAAATGGGAGCCATTACCTCCCTGCATCAAGGGTTGGAATTGGGGGTTAAATCACCAAAAATGATTCCCGGGCGTGGCCACCGCTGCTGCCCACTGCTCCCCTCACCTCCCAGGGGGTGAACAAGTTCCCAATTAGCCTGTTCACCTGTGGGATGTTTCAAACAAGTGTTTGGTGAGCATTCCTCAACTTTCTCAGACTTTTTTGCCACTTGTGCCAGTTTTTTTTAAACATGTTGCAGGCATCAAATTCCAAATGAGCTAATATTTGTTTTCCAGTTCGAACGTTAAATATCTTGTCTTTGCAGTCTATTCAATTGAATATAAGTAGAAAATGATTTTCAAATCATTGTATTCTGTTTTTATTTACCATTTACGCAACGTGACAACTTCACTGGTTTTGGGTTTTGTTTTCTCCACCACGTATTTAAGTTTGGAGCCACAGGTAAGCTGGAGCCCATCTCAGCTGACAGGGTGAGAGGCTTGGTACACTCTAGAGTCTCAATCACAACATTTCACAGTTATGGACAATTTACTGTATAGTGCGAAATAAACCTAACTTACGTGTTTTTGCTTACATAGTTTCCAGGACCACCTATAAGTGAGGCAGACATGTCAACCACCACGCTGCCTAATATCAAGCATTTAGAAAAAATGTTTTGCGACTCTTACAACAACCATTTCTTGATGCCCTTCCAAAAAGTTTGGTGGCAGGTTAGGCTGCTTTGCTGGTTTGGGGTGCAGTCTGTTTTGCCCTGAGGTCGTTAGTATCCCTGATAGGGATGATGTTCGAAACCGGTTCTCCCGGTTGTTCGATAAGAAAAGAACCGATTCCATGGACTCAAATCCCTTTTTGAGAACCGGTTCCCGTTATCGAGGCCACTATAGTAAAGAAAAAGAGTTGGTTCTTTATTCGAATCTCTGGGAACGAATCCTGTCCCACAGGAAATGCCCTATGGAACATCACAGGAAATAACGTAGCAAAAATAATGGACCGAAAAAAACGCCTCAAGACATGGCTTTATTTTACAAAAAAAATACGACAAGGAAACCGCAAATGCAATTATTGCCAGGCTTCGCTTTCATGTAAGGGGGGAAGTACAACAAGCATGTTGAAACATTTTCAGGCTGCACATAACCTGAAGGTTCGAGAACCGTGTCGTATCTTCGACACATGGAGAAGCAGCGACAGATGACGAAGGACGCCCCTCTTCCTCTGCTTCAAACCTGCAGCCCCAGCTCCAGTGATAGTGGCGTTGAGTAACTAACATTTACTGTTGCCGGTTAATTTCCATATTTGCTCACTTGTAGCCTTTAGGCTAAAATAATTAATTCAGTCATTATTAATATACTGAGATGAAGAATATCTTATTTTCAATAAGGTTGAAAGTATTTCTCATAATTATTCTTTGTACTTTGTAAGCACTTTTAATTTGAACAACCTCTTAAAGTGGATCATATCTGTACAATGTTTAACTTCATTACTTAATCCAGTCCATCATTTAATCCCACATACTAATGCTAAAGATTTAATAACAGACACCCGAGTCTTCACATTCAGCTAATTTCCCCCCTAATTATATGATGTGTCTGTCCCCTCATTTTCCCTCCAGGACAAGGACGTGCAGTCATTCCTGGAGGAAGCCACACTGATGGACCCCAGAAGGTTTAGATACAGGCTGGAGGAGGATGTCGTCAAAACTATCTGTGTGTCCAAGCTAGTTCCACGCCAAGTGAACGTGTTTTTTCACCGTTGGCGACACGATTAGCAAAAAGCGGGTCAGACTTGATCCTGAAAAAACAGACATGCTAATTTTTTGGAAGAAGAATTGTTGATTGATGACTGTGGTGTTCTTAGTGTCATAGTGTGTGTAGTTAGTATGTTCCAATAGCAGCAGAAGTGCACTTTTTGGAGAGCTGTATTATTTTCAGTGTTGTGCCCAGGGGACTGATTTTATTTAACACTATATTATTATTTATACACCTATAGTGATCACAGAGACAGGTTGTTTTTGTGTTACTGTATATATTTGATTTTCTGAAAAATCCTACTTAATATACTTTGGGTAACAACAGTCAATATATATATATATATTTTTAGGGGGGGTAAAAGTCAATATTTTATTTTATTTTATTTTTTTTAAATTATAAAATAAAAGTGAGCTTTTGTTAAACCAAATATTGTGTTTTTTTTTTTCCATATACAACAACCTATCTGGATTCGATAAGAGAATCGATAAGGAATCGGTTCATAAGAGGATTCGATAATGGGCTCGAACTCGATAATTCCTTATCAAACATCATCCCTAGTCCCTGACAGGGCAAACTGAACAAAACGTCTTTTTGCATACCATGTTATTACATACATAAAACTCTGCTTTGGATAGGTTCAGTGTTCTGTACAGAATTGTCAGTGAATGTTACACATATGTGACAATATCATTTAAAATATATTTGTGTATTTACTCTCATTCATGTTTATAAATTACTAATAGGATAGCTGTGTGTCATGTCTGTGTAATCATGTTTTGTTTTAAGTCATGTTTTGTTTAGTTTCTGGCTTTTCACTCCCTTGTCTTGTTTGCATGATTACCCATTAGTTTCACCTGTTCCACGTTTGGACTCATTGTGCACTCTTGTTTGTCACCATAGCAACCATTAGTTTTCACCTGTCACGTCACGCACCTGTTTCACGTTTTGAGTCACGCACCTGCTTTCACTAATCATGTCCATAGTATTTAAGTTCATTCATTTTCTGTTGTTCGTCCTGACGACCTCAACACATTTATGCTCTGTTCATGCCTGATACTTCTTTCCATGTCAATTCCTCAAGCAAATATTTTTGTCCAAGCCAAGTAAGTTTTTGTTCCATATTTATAGTCTTTTTGGTTTCATAGTTTGCTCTCCGCCATTGTGCGTGTTTTTTGTTTGTACTTTTTTGCTATAGTCTTTTGGTTTCATAGTTTATTCTCCGCCACTGTGCGCGCTTTCATTTATTCCTTTTTTTGATAATAATAAATCATGTACCTTCATTCCCGTCTCGCACGAGCCAACTTTCCGTTGCATCCTGGAAAAGCACACACCCCGGACCAAGTCATGACACTGTGGACTTGCAACCTTACATAAATCAAACTGTTAGCGAACAAATTATAGGCAGGGATCAAAAAAGCACCAAGTAAAGTAATTTAATACCTAAACTTACGATCTTGATTGGTTCTGTAATGGAGCTCTTAACACATTGAAATGAATTGGAATCAATTTAGTTGGTGCTTGCCCCACCCCGAAAAAGCAGCAACATTTTAAAGATTTTTTAGATTGGTAACATTCTATAAAACAATACAATAGAATGCACAACTAATAACTACTGTAGTTTTATGAAGTAATGTAATAATCATGTACATTATCCACCATAGAGACTCATTCTTCTTCATTCAGTACGATGCAGACCAGCACTGACATGCTTTTGATGATTTCTGTTTGAATTCAATGAGTATAATCCACTGCTTTACAGCAATGTCCTTCACACCCACTTTCTTTCTTTCCACGGTTGGAAAACAAAGTTATGTCCATCTCCAGCTATAAGCTAATGCCAGTGAGTCAGACCAGATTTGGGTGGATCTTACGGGCTTCACTGTGACATTTGCTACACCAACTAATGGAGAGAATGCTTGTAACTCAGGCTTTTGCTTGCAATTTAAAGCATAACAATTCGTCGAGAGACAGTTTTTTTTTTTTTTCTCAGAACACTCTTAAGTTGGGGCACTCCTATTACTGTACAGTGAAAATCACAAAGATGGATATGTTGCATATTAAATGTTGTGTCTAGGGTTGTACGGTGTACCGGTATTAGAATAGTAACCCGATACTAATGAATTCGGTACTATACCGCCTCTGAAAAGTACCGTCCGTCCCCCAACCTCCCCGCAATGAGCATGTTCGGTAGGGCACAATCACGATGTACTTACAAACAGACAATGGGCCCCATTCAGCAACCGTTTTTAAGAACAAATTTTGTTCTTAGGCCCACTTACGAAATTTTTAAGGAGATTTTTGTATTCACCAATGTTTTCTTAGCTGGGATTTGTTCGTAGGTAAGAACAAAATCTACGAGTGCTTCAGAGCACTCTTAGGGTGGCCTATTTGTTCTTAAGTGTGACAAGTTCCCTTACTTCTATTGTCCAATGTTAAATTAATATCACAGATAGATAGATAGTGTCATGACTTGGTCCTTAGGTTTTGTTTTTCCTAAAGGCAACGGAAAGTTGGCTCGGGCGAGACGGGAATGTGAGTACATATTTTATTTAATATTATCAAAAAAGAACAAACGAAAAGCGTGCACAATGGCGGAGGTACAAAACTTGGCTAATGAAAACAAAACTTGCACATAGGCAGAAACTGTGAACAATGAAACAAAAACTTACTTGGCATGGGACTGTGAACATGGCTTGAGAGGATAAAGTGTGCAGAGCATAAATGCGGATGTCGCCAGGCTGACCAACAGAAAAAGAAGAGCTTAAATAACGCAGACATGATTAACGAAAACAGGTGCGTGACTCAAAACGTGAAACAGGTGCGTGACGTGACAGGTGAAAACTAATGGGTTGCTATGGAAACAAAACAAGGGAGTGAACAACCAGAAACTAAAGAGTCCAATAACTAAACAAAACAAAACATGACTAAAACAAAAACTTGATCAACACAGACATGACAGATAGGTCGATAGATCGATATATCGATAGATAGATACAGATAGATGAATAGATAAATAGATAGAGATAGATAGAGATAGCTATAGATAGATAGATGGATATATAGATGGATAGATAGTTAGATAGATAGATAGATAGATAGATAGATAGATAGATAGATAGATAGATAGATAGATAGATAGATAGATACATAGATAGATAGATAGATAGATAAGACAGACAAATAGACAGACACAAAACTATTTATTGGCAAACAACTGTGTTTACTCTACTTACTAAATTAAAATGACAAAAGAAAGTACCCAAATGACCCTGATCAAAATTGTGCCCTTATACGGGGAATTAAGGGCGTTTACCTATGCAAATTATGGAATTAAGGGCGTTTACATATGCATAATGGGAAATAAGGTCGTGTTTATATGCAAATTGGGATAGACACGCACACGCTAACCATTTGGCATTCAGCAACTTAAGAACAGCAGGTGGGAGCAATTGGGCGGTTTAAGAACACGTCATGAATTTGAAGGAAAACACTTAGGAAGAAAGATAAGAGGAAAAGTTAGGAATTTATTGCTGAATGGGGCCCAATGTGTGTAGGCAGAAAAGGGAGAACGGACGCATTTTGGCTTAAAAACTAACAATAAAGGTGAAGTTACACTGAAACGCCCACAGGAAGAGGTGCTTTAAGTCATGGTTAGCTAAAGTCCAGCCGCAGTCGGCAGTGTTGTAGCTACTTCTAAATCACTAATCCTGGTCTCCATGGCGACAAATACAGTGAGTTTCTTACAAGTATCATCCCTGCAGGACGAGGAATAGCTAAACATGCTTCACTACACACCGTAGCTCGGCGTCACAATGTAAACAAACGCCTTTGGTGGATCTACATTTTGACTTGTAATGATACCGAGTACAGGAGTGTATCTAGTCGATACTACCGTATTTTCCGCACTATAAGGCGCACCTAAAAACCACAAATTTTCTCAAAAGCTGACAGTGCGCCTTATAACCCGGTGCGCTTTATATATGGATAAATATTAAGATTCATTTTCATAAAGTTTCGGTCTCGCAACTTCGGTAAACAGCCGCCATCTTTTTTCCCGGTAGAACAGGAAGCGCTTCTTCTTCTACGCAAGCAACCGCCAAGGTAAGCACCCGCCCCCATAGAACAGGAAGCGCTTCTTCTTCTACTGTAAGCAACCACCCGCCCGCGTAGAAGAAGAAAAAGCGCGCGTTTCATTTCCTTTGTGTGTTTACATCTGTAAAGACCACAAAATGGCTCCTACTAAGCGACAGGTATCCGGTTCATGAAAAGACGCAATCTCTCTATCCGCACACGGATTACTATTTCACAGCAACTGATATTCCTGTGAACCGCACTGTGGATACAACGGGAGCACGTACGGTGAATATTCGCACCACAGGGAATGAGAAGTCATCCTTCACTGTGGTTCTAGCTTGCCATGCTAATGGCCAGAAACTTCCACCCATGGTGATATTCAAAAGGAAGACCTTGCCAAAAGAGACCTTTCCAGCCGGCGTCATCATAAAAGCTAACTCGAAGGGATGGATGAAGAAAAGATGAGCGAGTGGTTAAGGTAAGTTTAAGTTTACGCGAAGAGGCCGGGTGGCTTTTTTCACGCAGCTCTGTCCATGTTGATATACGACTCCGTGCGCGCCCACATCACGCTGGTTTTTAATATATTATTAAAGTTTGACTGACCTATCTGACTGTTTTTTTGACATTCCTTTAGCGCAGTTAGATGCGGCTTACAACACGGGGCGGCTTATAGGTGGACAAAGTTTTGAAATATGCCGTTCATTGAAGGCGCGGCTTATAACCCAGGGCGCCTTATGGTGCGGAAAATACGGTACTATGGTTACGTCAATATTTTTTGGCACCACATCTTTTGTTTTTTTAAAATTTATATTATGTTTTTAAACTCAGGAAATATGTCGCTGTAACTACTTATTATCTGATTGATACCCAAATTTGTGGTATCATCCAAAACTAATGTAAAGTATCCAAACAACAGAAGAATAAGTGATTATTACATTTTAACAGAAGTGTAGATTGAACATGTTAAACGAGAAAGTAAGCAGATATTAACAGTAAATGAACAAGTAGGTTCAAGGTTCAAGGTTTTTATTGGTCACATGCAGAGTACACCACAGTGAAATGCTTTTTTCCATGCTCTTCAGATATTGCGTACAGTGGGAGCCAAACACTAGTTGCTGAATCTAATACACTAAAAACAAAAAATACAAACATTTGAATAGCTCTGATGTACATTAATTACAAGACAATAAGTTGCACAATAAGTCCCAGTAGTTATGGTAGAAGTATCAGTACAAGTAAAAGTACAGTAGTCACATACAGTACCAGTGCAATGTCAAATAGTATAACAGTATATACAGTATACACAGTATAGGAAGTATAGGAAGTAATAAATATTAAGGTGTCTACAGTTCTTTGGCAGTTGAGTAGTGACAGTAGTATGAACAGAGGTAATGGAACAGTATGACTTCTTTATACTCTTGTTTTGACATTATTTATAGTCATTGAATGAAGAGTATTGTAGTCTAGTACCGTATTTTCCGCACCATAAGCCGCCCTGGGTTATAAGCCGCGCCTTCAATGAACGGCATATTTCAAAACTTTGTCCACCTATAAGCCGCCCCGTGTTGTAAGCCGCATCTAACTGCGCTAAAGGGAATGTCAAAAAAACAGTCAGATAGGTCAGTCAAACTTTAATAATATATTAAAAACCAGCGTGATGTGGGCGCGCATGGAGTCGTATATCAACATGGACGGAGCTGCGTGAAAAAAGCCACCCGGCCTCTTCGCGTAAACTTACCTTAACCACTCGCTCATCTTTTCTTCATCCATCCATCCCTTCGAGTTAGCTTTTATGATGACGCCGGCTGGAAAGGTCTCTTTTGGCAAGGTCTTCCTTTTGAATATCACCATGGGTGGAAGTTTCTGGCCATTAGCATGGCAAGCTAGAACCACAGTGAAGGATGACTTCTCATTCCCTGTGGTGGGAATATTCACCGTACGTGCTCCCGTTGTATCCACAGTGCGGTTCACAGGAATATCAAAAGTCAGTGGAACCTCGTCCATGTTGATAATGTTCTCTGGCCGGATCTTTTTTTCAGCTATCTTGTTTTTACAATATGCACGGAAAGTAGCCAGCTTTTCTTGAAAGTCTTTAGGCAGTTGCTGTGAAATAGTAGTCCGTGTGCGGATGGAGAGATTGCGTCTTTTCATGAACCGGAAACCTGTCGCTTAGTAGGAGCCATTTTGTGGTCTTTACAGATGTAAACACACAAAGGAAATGAAACGTAATATCCGCGCGCTTCTTCTTCTTCTACGCTTCCTGTTCTATGGGGGCGGGTGCTTACCTTGGCGGTTGCTTGTGTAGAAGAAGAAGCACTTCCTCTTCTACGGGGAAAAAAGATGGCGGCTGTAGTTGCGAGACCGAAACTTTATGAAAATGAATCTTAATATTAATCCATATATAAAGCGCACCGGGTTATAAGCCGCACTGTCAGCTTTTGAGTAAATTTGTGGTTTTTAGGTGCGGCTAATAGTGCGGAAAATACGGTAATTACAGTGGTAAGTAAAGTGATTATTGTGCAATTGTGATAAGTGTTACTCAGCGGTGCAGTTGAGCAGTCTGATGGCTTAGGGATAGAAGCTCCTCCTGAGTCTCTCCGTGTTGGCCATGAGACTTGCCTGACTGCAGCAGTGAGAAAGTTGGATGGCTAGAGTCCTTCACTATCCTCTTGGTCTTGGATCTACACCACCTGGTGTAGATGTTGCAGATGGTTGGGAGCACACCTCCGATGGCTGATCTGGCCACTCTCTGCAGTCTGTTGCGCTCGTGTGCGGAGCTATTCCCAAACCAGGAGGTGATGTTTCCAGTCATGACACTCTCTGTTGGGCATGAGTAGAAGTTTCTGAGGATCTTGTGGCTTAGTTTGAACTTCCTGAGTCTCCTGAGGAAGTAGAGACGCTGTCGTGCCTTTTTCACCACGTTGTCCATGTGTGTGGTCCAGGACAGGTCTTCTGATATTGTCACTCCCAGGTATTTGAAGTTGGTCACTCTCTCGACCGGCGTCCCGTCGATGCTGAGTGGACTGTAGTTCCTTGCCCCCCCCGTCTCCTAAAATCCACTATGATCTCCTTGGTCTTGCTGACGTTCAGGGCGAGGTGGTTCGCCTGACACCATAGTGCCAGGTTCTTCACTTCACTCGGGTAGGTCGTCTCATCGTTACCGGAGATCAGGCCCACCACAGCTGTGTCGTCAGCAAATTTCACAATGGAGTTGGTGGTGTTTTTAGTTTTAGTAGATTAATAGTTCCTTTTTTTACCACTTGTCCTTAATGATTTTGACAAAATAATAGAATAGAAAATGACACAATATGCTACTGCATAAATCAGCAGACTAAATTGGGAGCCTTTGTTTGCTTACTTACTACTAAAAGAAAAGTTGTCTTGTATGTTCACTATTTGAAATAATGCCATTTTTTGTGGTCCCCTTTATTTAGAAAACTATCGAAAGGTATCGAAATAATTTTGGTACCGGTACCAAAATGTTGGTATCGGGACAACACTAGATGTGTCTGATTGATTTGCATGTGTAGACAGTAGAGATTAAGAGGATGACAAATTAGCATTTGTTTACACAGCATTTGGTGCCAATCTCATTGTCTCCTTTCAGAAAGGCCCCAGACTATAGGCTCAGATGGTCATGATTGCACTGTGAAAGAACGAATACAGGAGAAACAACTTTAAAAAGAACTGGAAGCTTTAGAAAGTACAAAGAAAACAGAAACCCCCCATGAGGAGATTAGGTCAAACATCTACACAGAAAGTAGCTCACACTGTGACACTGGGAGGCTTTGGGGGTGGGGGTGTTTTTTCGCCTGATACCTCAAAGGACTTCATAGGAACGCACGCAGGTAAGCAATGCTCTTTTTAAATACAGCATATTCCTCCAGACTCTTGTTCTAATGGATGAGAGGTGACAGCTAAGGTGAGGTAACATCAGAATATGATGTGCAGTTACATCAGTGTGTTTGTTTCTTTACCACATAATATGTAACATTATTAAATGTACAGTAGGAACACTAAACGCTTTCGAAATGTTGCCTATTGTAGCTAAATCCATCCATCCATTTTCTACCGCTTGTCTCTTTTGGGGGTGCTGGAGCCTATCCCACCTGCACTCAGGCGGGTACACCCTGGACAAGTCGTCACCTCAAAGCAGGGCCAACACAGATAGACAGACAACATTCACACTCACATTCACACACTAAGGCTAATTTAGGCCATGTCTACACTGAGTCGTTCAACCCCTTAAACAAATAATTATTTAGCCTAAGCCCCGCTTCAGCCACACTAAAATTGCAGCTATTTGGGATACAACACTTCTCAGACGGCAAGATAACTTTCAAATGTCCGGGTCATCTGTGAGTCCATTTACCCAAAAACTTGTTCCCTTCCTCCCGTGGATGTGATACAGGCAGTGTGTGACTACTAGAGATGCGCGGTTTGCGGACACAACCGCGGAGTCCGCGGATAAACCGCGGGTCGGGCGGGTAAAAATAGATTTTAAATAGATGCGGGCGGGTTGCGGTTGAACCAATTCGGAAATATATATACATAGTTAAATGTTGTTACCCACATACGAAAAACGAGCAGCACTCTTTGAAACAGTCAATTATTCATCTAGCACCGCGTCCCAGCAACAAGTGCCGCAAGTGAGCGCTCCTTCAGCGCAGCAGGGCGCATTTTAGAGGCCAGGCGCTCTCGCATGAATCCTGGCACTGTAGATGCCATTTTATTCCTGCATAGTGCGAACAAAAAAAAAAGTAAGTAGACATACGGTTGGATATGTTAAACGAATTAGTCTACGTTACCTATAGGCTATACCAAATAAGCCCATGTCTAACCTATATTGAGTTCGGTCAGCTGAATAATTTTGATGGTTACGTGTTGTTTGGGCGCACTACAATGCAAAGGAATTAAGGCAATTGCGTTGTTTATTGTGTTTTTTTTCTATTGGAGATATACTACTATGTGTGAATAATTATTTGGCCTCGCTTTCAAGTGAAGCGCATCTCCGATTGGCATATTATATATACATATGTTATTGTATAATTCAAGTTTGTGCGCATGATTGACAGCCTAAGGCTTATGAGGCACATTTTTTTTTATTTTTTTTTATTTCAACTTAAAAAGGTATGAGCCTATGCCTTTGCCTAGAACATAGGCTATGTGTTTATCTTTATTTTCCTGCCTGTCGTTGACAATGGAGATTGTCTGATATTTTGTCATGGCTGCAGATCAATCAATAAAGGTTCATCTTTGTCGTAAAATTGTTCACTTCTTCACTGTGCACCCCGCCCTCGTCCCTATTTGAGCATTATAACGTTAACAAGTTAATATTCATTGAAATAAATTCACAACATTTTTTTTACCTAACGAAAATATAGGCCTAGTCTTTCTAAAACATTTTTTTAACTTCTTAAAAGCCTCGTTCTGCTTGCTGCAACTGCACACACAAAGTGTGAGGAACGCACTCCTGATCTGAGGGCATTGGCAACTATAGTCAACACTTTCTTAATGGAAATGACAATAATATAATAATAATGATAAATAATATTATCACGCATTAATATCTCTTAGCCACGAATGCGTGGCCAAGAGATGTGTGGCACGCATTGAATGTCTCTGCTGCATTGGATCAGTCTCCTTTCTTTAACAGGCAAAAGCTTTATAACCTCCCTAATGCCTTGCATCGTCTATATTAGATATATAGCAACGGGCGGGTGCGGGCGGGTGTGGTTTTGATAAAATGTTGGTTCGGGTGGATGGCGGATGGTTGACGACTTTTGTGATGCGGTTGCGGATGAAATAATTGCCTATCCGCGCATCTCTAGTGACTACAAATATTGCTTTATGGACGTGACTGTGAAATGGCCAGGCAGCATGCATGATGCCCGCATCTTCGCTAACTCCACCATTAGCACGCAGCTGAAAGATGGAACCACTGGACCCTGTTTTTCTTTGGGGTGACCCAACTTATCCCCTGACGCCATATCTCATGAAAGAATAACCCAACGGCAGAGTCAACCCACAACAACAATACTTTGGGTATTCTCTGTCTAGAATAATTGTTGTAAAATGTTCTTTATCGCATTGTCTACTTTCTAATGTCAATTAAAGATTTGATTAATTTATGATGGCTCAGGTGTGATTCACTACAATAGGGCCCCACAGCACACTGGATTCCAGTTCATTGAAATACCACAACACTGGACATTGTTCAAAGGGGATGCATTTTAATTTAAGAACTTGCACATAAAACACAGCAAACAAATGTAAAATGCACAGCAAACTATTTACAATATAGCTCTTTTAAATAACTTCACAGTGAAGTAAAGTCATCTACTGGAGAGTTTGGAGCAGATGGACGCTAAGGTGGATTTTTTTCCCCCGCGGGGGACGAGGGTCTTAAACGGTGGCATTGTTGTGTGTGGACACGGATAAGGTTAGGTGTGATTTACCCTGGATAACCTTATCCGGCTCAGTGTAAACGGGGCCTCAGTGTTGCCAATCAACCCATTCGCAGGTACAAGACTTTCGGAGGTGGGAGAAAGTAGAGTACCCTGAGGCCCCTTCTACACTAAGCAAGATAAGGTTATCCAGGGTAAAACCCACATAACCTTATCCGTATGCTAGCGTCATAGTCACCTCTGACCTGGAAGTGTATCCTTACCCTGTGTTTCAATGTAGCCTATTGCCACATTTATTTTAACAGTAAACCTTGCTTGCCTCACCATCAGCAGCTGTTAGACTATTGTAGTGAATCACACCTGAGCCATCATACATGAATTATATCTTTAATGGACGTGTAAAAGTAAACAATGTGATAAAGAACATTTTACAACAATCAATCTAGGGATCTAGATATCTGGTCAGGACACATGTGCTTGTAGGCTGAAATTGGCGGTCGTACTTGACGGCCGCAACCACTTCATGGCTCCACAATAGTTGTGTAGTACAAAACTAGACGTTGAGTAATTGCTCGACATACATCGCGGACAATAACTAGTAATAGTCTGCTTTGCCAGTCCAAATGCAGTCACTGTTTTTCGTAGTCTGTCGTTGTCCCCTTCGACAAATGGACAGAGTTTTTCGCTAAGTAGAATCACAGCTGACCTGGACATTCGAAAGTTCTCTTGCTGTTCCAATTTAAGTGGACCCTGACTTAAACAAGTTGAAAAACTTATTCGGGTGTTACCATTTAGTGGTCAATTGTACGGAATATGTACTTCACTGTGCAACCTACTAATAAAAGTCTCAATCAATCAATCAATCAATCAATCAATCAATCAAACCACAACAAAACAAATACCCAGAATCCCATGCAGCCCTAACTCTTCCGGGCTGCTGTTGAGGTGGGCGGGGTTGGGGGGTCATTCTTGTTTGATTCACAGTGTGGCCCATATTTATAACAGTGTTAAAGTTATTTATACGGGCACCCTCAGTGTAACCTGTATCGCTGTTGGTCAAGTATGCTTGCATTCACATGTGTGTGCGTGCTGAAGCCGCACGTATAATGTTACTGGGCCAGCATTCGTTGTACTGGGTGAAAAGCGGAAGTGACGATTTTCGGGAAGGGCACTGAAATTTGAGAGTCTCCCGGGAGGGTTGGCAAGTATGAGAATTAGCGGTGTTACCGCGGCACCGCCGCTGAATATGATCGGCGGGCCAGCTCTAGTGTTAATTTGATATCGCCTCAAGGGCCTAGTGAAATTACACGGCCAGAGTTTGACACCCATGCTGTAGAATTTTTGTGGCCAATAAAAAAACAACTTTGGGCTCAACAAATCTGAGGAATGCACATACTGTTCGTTTTATTGCAACTCTAATGATAATTTTCTCTTGTATCTTATTTCTCTGTTCATAATAAAATGTAATTAAATACAATTAGATGAGACTAGAATGATTTAGATGCAGCTGAGATAGGCTACAGCATCTCCCGCGACCCCGAAAGGGACAAGCGGTAGGAAATGGTTGGATGGATGCAGGGCCGGCCCGTGGCATAGGCCGTATAGGCAAATGCTAAGGGCGCCGTCCATCAGGGGGCGCCACGCCAGTGCCACAAATGTTGGAGAAAAAAAAAAGAAAAAAAAAAGATGGTACTATTATTTTTAAATACAAAAAATAATCCCACGTTAATTAAAATGCAAAGTAAAGCCTATTTAATAGAAATATTATTTGTTACAACATTACGCCCCCCTCCCCCCCGCACGGTGCGCCCCCTCCCTTCCTGTATCATGACTCTTTTTGGACATCACCACATCAAAAAATCAACACAAGATGTCAAAACGGCCAAAACTGTCAGGTGCCCAGGGAAGAAAAAAGAGAAAAGAAAAGGAGGAGAAACGAGAAAAAGACAGAGGTAGCAGGTAGGTAACGTTAGCCTACATGAAATGATTTGTCTGTTACAGAATGTGATAGTAACCTGGCTTTTTAGCATTAAGCTAATGTTACATGATTCGGCAATTGCTAATCAATAAATAGCGAGTTCTGTTTTAACGTCGGGTTAATATTGTGGAGGGGGCTAAATTGTTATGGAAAATAATAATGTTACGTTAGGTAATTACTGTACTCCCACCTTACATTCCTCAGGGACATTTGTATTAGATCTTTTAAGCAGGTGTTTTTGTTTACATTGTTATTGCCTTCTGGTTAGCTAATGTTTGCCCTGCAGGTAATAGTCACTTTTCCACCCCTTTATATATTAGGTATAGTTGTAAGTAAAAAAAAAAGGTCAAAGACAAAGCTATTCGGTTTCTTGTGAGTATATACACTTCACTGCCGATGTGGGGGGGGGGGGGGGCACCTAAAATCTTGCCTAGGGCGCCAGATTGGTTAGGGCCGGGCCTGGATGGATGGATTTAGTTAAAAGTTGAACTCAAAATGAGTAATGTTTGAACACTGAACCTGCTATGTTGTTGTAACACCCCCTGAACGACGATAGGTGGCGCCAGCGTCAACGTGCTGTTTTAATTGACGAGGAAGAGCTCGCACAAAATACGGAAATGCCAGCAAACGAGTTATCAAAAATGAAGACGTCAGATGAAAGATGTTTTTAAAAGTGTACAGTTGTGCGCGTGTTTTTACATAAGAAACGGGTTGTTTTAACTTTACAATGTTCGGGAGCAAGTCTTACCAGCTACTTCCTCAGAGTAACCCGAGAACGTCGAGGACTCCTGGACTGTTTGTGTCCGGCGACAGCTTCTCGCAGCTCGGCTACCTCAGCAAAGGACTCTCGTTCGATTACATCCCCAATGTTTCTGAAAACGACTTCAGTGGTAAGTATCCATTACGAACTCACTATAAATAAGAGCTACATTTCTAGTATTAGTGGGGTAACGTACTCGCCTGGTCCAACCCCTGCTTCCATTTCCGCCCCGGGCTCGAACCTGGATCCTCCGATTGAAAGTCCAGTGTTTTAGACGAGGGTCAGTCAAAACCAATCATCATAATTATTGTCAATATTAAGTCTATTAGTGTATTAAATACTGTGGCGTGTGCACAATTTAAATTATGGCAACTGTTTATCACGGTGAAATATATAGTTGAGGAAAAAATGATTACCTCCCTTAATGAAATCAGATACAAATCCCTTTGTTTTCAGTTAAATTGATCATAACCCAAAATGTCATAGTCAATGTTCCCTTTAATTGTTGATGTGTGTGAGCAAAGGCAAAAAGTCCCTGAGCATTGAGTGGAGTCCATGTGAGCAACATCAGACGTGCACACTGTGGCTACACCAGCAGCACACCTGTCCCAAACCTCACTAAATAACAAGCTACATCTCCATCCATCCATCCATTTTCTACCGCTTGTCCCTTTCGGGGTCGCTGCAGCCTATCTCAGCTGCATTCGGGCAGAAGGCGGGGTACACCCTGGACAAGTCCCCACCTCATCGCAGGGCCAACACAGATAGACAGACAACATTCTCTTATTCTTATAATCAAATGACAGCAGTCATTTCCATGAGGTTATTTTCTAATATAAGTGTTTAGGCCCACTTACAATGACAATAACAACAAATATTGTTTTTCATGAACTGTGTACTTGTATTGTTTGTCTGGGTGGAGGTCCTGCTTTGGAAATAATGTGTACCCCATTTAGTTCCCATTAAAACATTCACATGTTGCACAATGAGATGTAAGCAGGGGATCATGTGTACGTTCCTGCAACTTCCTGTTTGTAAAAAATATATTTTTATTAGTATTTATTTAATATCAATCAATCAATGTTTATTTATATAGCCCTAAATCACAAATGTCTCAAAGGGCTGCACAAGCCACAACGACATCCTCGGTACAAAGCCCACATAAGGGCAAGGAAAAACTCACCCCAGTGGGACGTCGATGTGAATGACTATGAGAAACCTTGGAGAGGACCGCATATGTGGGTAACCCCCCCCCCTCTAGGGGAGACCGAAAGCAATGGATGTCGAGTGGGTCTGACATAATATTGTGAGAGTCCAGTCCATAGTGGATCCAACATAATAGTAAGAGTCCAGTCCATAGTGGGGCCAGCAGGACACCATCCCGAGCGGAGACGGGTCAGCAGTGCAGAGATGTTCCCAGTCGATGCACAGGCGAGCGGTCCACCCCGGGTCCCGACTCTGGACAGCCAGCACTTCATCCATGGCCACCGGACCTGTGCCCCCCCCCCCCCTCCACAAGGAATAGGGGAGCAGAGGAGAAAAGAAAAGAAACGGCAGATCAACTGGGCTAACAGGGGGTCTATTTAAAGGCTAGTGTATACAAATGAGTTTTAAGATGGGACTTAAATGCTTCTACTGAGGTAGCATCTCTAACTGTTACTGCTAGAACATTCCATAGTACTGGAGCCCGAATAGAAAACGCTCTATAGCCCGCAGACTTTTTTTGGGCTCTGGGAATCACTAATAAGCCGGAGTTCTTTGAACGCAGATTTCTTGCCGGGACATATGGTACAATACAATCAGCAAGATAGGACGGAGCTAGACCGTGTAGTATTTTATACATAAGTGGTAAAACCTTAAAGTCACATCTTGAGTGCACAGGAAGCCAGTGCAGTTGAGCCAGTATAGGTATATATATATATATATATATATAAAGGTATATACAGTTTAGGTATATATATATGTATATAAAGGTATATACAGTATAGGCGTAATATGATCAAACTTTCTTGTTCTTGTCAAAAGTCTAGCAGCCGCATTTTGTACCAATTGTAGTCTTTTAATGCTAGACATAGGGAGACCCCAAAATAATACGTTACAGTAGTCGAGACGAGACGTAACGAACGCATGAATAATGATCTCAGCGTCGCTAGTGGATAAAATAGAACGAATTTTAGCGATATTACGGAGATGAAAGAAGGCCGTTTTAGTGACACTCTTAATGTGTGACTCAAAGGAGAGAGTTGTTTTAGTAACACTCTTAATGTGTGACTCAAAGGAGAGAGTTGGGTCGAAAATAATACCCAGATTCTTTACTGATTCGCCTTGTGTAATTGTTTGGTTGTCAAATGTTAAGGTGGTATTATTAAATAAATGTCGGTGTTTAGCAGGACCGATAATCAGCATTTCCGTTTTCTTGGCGTTGAGTTGCAAGAAGTTAGCGGACATCCATTGTTTAATTTCATTAAGACACGCCTCCAGCTGACTACAATCCGGCGTGTTGGTCAGCTTTAGGGGCATGTAGAGTTGGCTGTCATCAGCATAACAATGAAAGCTAACACCGTATTTGCGTATGATGTCGCCTAGCGGCAGCATGTAAATACTATTAATAATAACTAACTAACTAATAATATACTAACAGCATTTCATGATTGATATTTATAAATGAAGATTCCTAATAAATGACACTAGAATAAGCACATATTTGATTGGTAAATCATAGTGTAGCGACCTGGAATGACACTTTATGTGTGGTGTTGGAGTTGTCCGACTTTTTGTGTGGCTGTAAACGCATCACTGGCTAAATGCCATATGTGCATGTGTTGGCGCAAGTGAGAAAGAGCGAGCGGCAGCTGTTGATATAACAAAGTTGCTTTTGGTCTGGTTTGTACTGCAGAAAATGACCAGTTTTGCTAGATATCATTTTTTTTACTAATGTTTTGGTGATGTGTTTATGGCCGACGATAAAGAGTTTTGCGCAGTAAAGTGATGGATGGAATTCATGTCCTCAAAGTGTCTCGACAGACGTTACAATATTTGAACAATGATGACGAAAACTGTTTTCTCTGTCGTGTCGAAAATTGTTTGTGCGTGGCATAGATTTGCCGTGCGCAGAGGACGCTTGAGCAGTGCACAATTACACAGGCGCGCACCTTAGAGGGAACATTGCTCATAGTTATAGTTTGCGTGCCCGCTATAACAGTGGCCAGCAAGGCCTTCTCTGCTGGCCTACCATAACCATAAATCATGATCATAATTAAAGATTAAAGCATTTTTTTATTTACTTTCCCGAAATATCTTAAAGTATTCATATTTTCTTCATGTCATATCAAGCTCCTTCCAGTGCTGTTGTTTTTAGGTTAGAGTTTTTAATCCAATCAGAATTCAGCTAGCTAATGTTGCCATGCTGTACAAAATCTGCCCCGGGGCCTTCAGAATCAACAATGCAGGCGTCTGTGCACTGAAAGTTAACGGACACAAACAGTTGATAGACAATTGCGACAAGTGGTTGTCAGTAAGGCCTTCTCGCTGGCCTCAGGTTGAACGTGAAATGTACGCATACTCACTGGGATGAATTTGAGAACACACAGTTGATAGACAGTTGCGATAGCCAATCAGATCACAAGGTGTTGACAGTAACCTCTCTCAGTAGCCTGATGTTAACAAGACTGTGATTGGATACTCACTCGTCATTCCAAAGTTAGTATCCAATCACAAGTTGCAATTTAGCAGGAAGCAGGAAGTGTTGACCCGCAAAGAAGGAGAACAAAACGTTGATTAGGTGGCAGATATACATTTTCAAGGCCAGTTTCATAAAGGATATTTAAAGAGAAACTACATCTTGTAAGACAATGTCGGCGATGAAATGGGGAATTGATTGATTGATTGAAACTTTTATTAGTAGATTGCACAGTACAGTACATATTCCGTACAATTGACCACTAAATGGTAACACCCCAATAAGTTTTTCAACTTGTTTAAGTCGGGTCCACGTAAATCAATTCATGGTAAAATGCATGCTGTTTCCACTCGAATCAGCCGACTACGAGGGGTACCACTGGCTTATACGGCGTCACATGGGTCCTACAAAGTGTGAGTTCGAATATTATACAGGTATATCTTTATTTTTTCACGTTTAATATGTTTTTTTGCAATTTTTGACAGTACCAGATTTTTAAATGCGCCGAAATATAACCCGTTTTGTATACTTTTGATGTGTTTCAATGTACAGTAGTGCATAAATGTGTTTCTGTGTAGTATTTCTCCAGCAATGGTCATGTGGGGACATAAATGATGGTATTTTGAGAGATAATTATTGAAGTTGGACATCACTGAAGGCCTAGGTGAGAAACACACGGCCCGCCACTGCGCTATAACAAAGTCTGCATAAGGATTTACAGAATTGAAACAAGAAAACTATTATTAGCCCCTTAATATTTAATAGGCAATATAACATATTGCTTTCTGATTCAAAAATTAAAACAATGTAATAGTTTTCAATGAGGGATGTTGATGATAATAATACAACCCCCGTTTCCATATGAGTTGGGAAATTGTGTTAGATGTAAATATAAACGGAATACAATGATTTGCAAATCATTTTCAACCCATATTCAGTTGAATATGCTACAAAGACAACATATTTGATGTTCAAACTCATAAACATTTTTTTTTTTTTGCAAATAATCATTAACTTTAGAATTTGATGCCAGCAATACGTGACAAAGAAGTTGGGAAAGGTGGCAATAAATACTGATAAAGTTGAGGAATGCTCATCAAACACTTATTTGGAACATCACACAGGTGTGCAGGCTAATTGGGAACAGGTGGGTGCCATGATTGGGTATAAAAGTAGATTCCATGAAATGCTCAGTCATTCACAAACAAGGATGGGGTGAGGGTCACCACTTTGTCAATAAATGCGTGAGCAAATTGTTGAACAGTTTAAGAAAAACCTTTCTCAACCAGCTATTGCAAGGAATTTAGGGATTTCACCATCTACGCTCCGTAATATCATCAAAGGGTTCAGAGAATCTGGAGAAATCACTGCACGTAAGCAGCTAAGCCCGTGACCTTTGATCCTTCAGGCTGTACTGCATCAACAAGCGACATCAGTGTGTAAAGGATATCACCACATGGGCTAAGGAACACTTCAGAAACCCACTGTCAGTAACTACAGTTGGTCGCTACATCTGTAAGTGCAAGTTAAAACTCTCCTATGCAAAGCGAAAACCGTTTATCAACAACACCCAGAAACGCCGTCGGCTTCGCTGGGCCTGAGCTCATCTAAGATGGACTGATACAAAGTGGAAAATTGTTCTGTGGTCTGACGAGTCCACATTTCAAATTGTTTTTGGAAACTGTGGACGTCGTGTCCTCCAGACCAAAGAGGAAAAGAACCATCCAGATTGTTATAGGAGCAAAGTGTAAAAGCCAGCATCTGTGATGGTATGGGGGTGTATTAGTGCCCAAGACATGGGTAACTTACACATCTGTGAAGGCGCCATTAATGCTGAAAGGTACATAAAGGTTTTGGAGCAACATATGTTGCCATCCAAGCAACGTTACCATGGACGCCCCTGCTTATTTCAGCAAGACAATGCCAAGCCACGTGTTACATCAACGTGGCTTCATAGTAAAAGAGTGCGGGTACTAGACTGGCCTGCCTGTAGTCCAGACCTGTCTCCCATTGAAAATGTGTGGCGCATTATGAAGCCTAAAATAGCACAACGGAGACCCCCGGACTGTTGAACAACTTAAGCTGTACATCAAGCAAGAATGGGACAGAATTCCACCTGAGAAGCTTCAAAAATGTGTCTCCTCAGTTCCCAAACGTTTACTGAGTGTTGTTAAAAGGAAAGGCCATGTAACACAGTGGTGAACATGCCCTTTCCCAACTACTTTGTCACGTGTTGCAGCCATGAAATTCTAAGTTAATTATTATTTGCAAAAAAAAAAAAAAGTTTGAGTTTGAACATCAAATATGTTGTCTTTGTAGCATATTCAATTGAATATGTGTTGAAAAGGATTTGCAAATCATTGTATTCCGTTTATATTTACATCTAACACAATTTCCCAACTCATATGGAAACGGGGTTTGTAATAATAATAATAATGTGCACCGAGCATGGACCCTCACCTTCCACTCCCTCCACAGATTCTCCATAGGATTAAGAACAATTTCCCTTGTGGATCAATAAAGTTTGTCTAAGTCTAAGTCTAAGATCTTGACTCTGATCTGAGTCAGCGTATGCTTTGTTCAATACATTTTTCTTTTCATGAATGGCAATTGAAAAAGGAACAATTGGTTTATTTGAAAGTGCGTATTATTCAGTGTCAGGGAGCAACAATAACTCCATCTATAAACGGTTTGATTTAAAAACAGATTCCATTTAATAAAATGAAAATTACCAGTCAGCAGAAACAAATAAACCAACAACTGATGTTTTTTCATATATTGACGCAAGAACCGGAAGTTGCTATTTAAAGACAAGACCGCTGACTGTGCTATAGAAAAAAAACAGTTTGGTGTTGTATCCTGCCTTAACAGTAAGTATACATACAAACATATTGATCCATGATCATCTGATGCTATATATAACACCACACCAGTTTGTTTCTGATTCAGGTCAGTCTGTGGTCTTGTCTTGAAATAACAAATTCCTAAAAATAGCAAATTGTATAACCTTATTTGGTGTATTTTTTCAAGATAGTTCCCAGGGATGGCTGTCCTGGATTTGCAATCAAATTGTCATCTTCCTCGTACACATCTGCACCTTTATAACCTTTCCCATAACGGGATGGTTTGTATTAAAGGTAAGGCACTAAAACCTCCTAAACCATGTCCTCTATACAGTATGTTGATGTGGTGATAACCAACATAAATTATGCCTTTAGACCGTGCCAAACTACCAGAGGATAGTGGTCTTTCGCCTGGGTCGCGTCTGTCCTCCAAAGGGTCCTGGTATTGTCCTGCTGCTGCCCCTCATTGACCAGTGGCAGAGGGTAGACCTGCGCACGCGTGCTTTCAATATACCTCCATCCCAGGTAAACCAGCTATAAAATAATGGCGCACAGCATTATTTTATATTTATTGTATTTTAGAAAATGTGTGGCTGTGGGTGTTTACCTAACGACAGAAGGTACCAGGCAGAGGTGGGTAGAGTAGCCAAAAATTGTACTCAAGTAAGAGTACTGTTACTTTAGAGATTTATTACTCAAGTAAAAGTAAGGAGTAGTCACCCAAATATTTACTTGAGTAAAAGTAAAAAGTATGTTGTGAAAAAACTACTCAAGTACTGAGTAACTGATGAGTAACATACACACACATATCATATATATATATATATATATATATATATATATATATATATATATATATATATATATATATATATATAACCCACGCCAGGAAACCAGCCAAAAAAGAACAGAAAACGGAACGACATCATCTGGTACAACCCCCCATACAGCAAAAACGTCTCAACGAACATTGGACACAAATTCCTCAATCTGATTGACAAACACTTTCCCAAAGACAACATCCTAAGAAAAGTATTCAACAAGAACAACATTAAATTGAGCTACAGCTGCATGAACAATATACGACAAATCATCTCAAACCACAACAAAACAATTGCAAATGAGCCGTCGGCCCTCAGACAGAACGACTCCAAAACCAACAAAGGATGTAATTGTCGAAAGAAACCTGATTGCCCTCTCAACGGGGGGTGCTTACAAACATCAGTTGTCTACCAATCTAAGGTAATACGCAAGGACATGAACACATCCGACACATATGTAGGATTAACCGAGGGAGAATTCAAAACCAGATGGAACAATCACAAGGCTTCTTTCAGGAACAAAAACCTGCGAAATACCACAGAACTCAGCAAACACATTTGGGACCTCAAAGACAATAATGTTGAATATTCAATAACATGGCAAATTCTTGCATCCAGCACACCTTACAATAGTGGTAATAAAAGATGCAACCTATGCTTGAAAGAGAAACTGTTTATTATTTACCGTCCAGACCTGTCATCCCTCAACAAGCGCAGCGAAATTGTAACAGCATGCCGCCATAGACGGAAACACCTCCTAGATAACACATGAGCCAATCACCACGCTCCTAGGCCAGCCTGTACCCACCCACTCTGTGCCCTATATAAACCATGGTATGCGAATGCTCCCATTAAAATCTCCTGACGATTGAGGGTACCCCCCTCATGAAACAGGCCTGTAGAGATGAAATAGTCTTGTGATTTTTTTCCCACACATACATATATATATATATATATATATATATATATATATATATATATATATATATATATATATATATATATATATATATATATATATATATATCCCGTATTTTTCGGAGTATAAGTCGCTCTGGAGTATAAGTCGCACCGGCCGAAAATGCATAATAAAGAAGGAAAAAAACATATATAAGTCGCACTGGAGTATAAGTCGCATTTTTTGGGGAAATGTATTTGATAAAAGCCAACACCAAGAATAGACATTTGAAAGGCAATTTAAAATAAATAAAGAATAGTGAACAACAGGCTGAATAAGTGTACGTTATATGAGGCATAAATAACCAACTGGTATGTTAACGTAACATATTATGGTAAGAGTCATTCAAATAACTATAACATATAGAACATGCTATACGTTTACCAAACAATCTGTCACTCCTAATCGCTAAATCCCATGAAATCTTATACGTCTAGTCTCTTACGTGAATGAGATCAATAATATTATTTGATATTTTACGCTAATGTGTTAATAATTTCACACATAAGTCGCTCCTGAGTATAAGTCGCACCCCCGGCCAAACTATGAAAAAAAACTGCAACTTATAGTCCGAAAAATACGGTACATTAGTTGATATATACAGTATATAATTTATATTTATTTATTTTACCGTTTTTTTCACATGTTAAAGGTGTTTTAATGAATATACATGCATGTTTAACATATAGACTCCTTTCTTTCATGAAGACAAGAATATAAGTTGGTATATTACCTGATTCTGATGACTTATATTGATTGGAATCAGACAGTAGTGATGATAACGTCCACGTTTTCAAATGGAGGATAAAAAAAGTTCCTCCTTTCTGTCTAATACCACACATGAAAGTGGTTGGCTGTTGGCATCTTATTTGTCCAGCTTCCATATTTGTTTTTATACACTTTACAAGAAATACATTGGCTGCAAACTCCGTAGCTTTCTAGCTTGTTTGCGCTGGCTTTCGGAGACTCTTATTTTGTAAGGGCAGGCGCGATGGAGCGGCACTTTTATTGTGAAGACAAGAACTGTGCAGTCAGTCTTTAGGCTTTTGACGGGGTGTACGGTTGAAATAAAAGTGTCTTTTTTCCTTCACACTTTTGATTGATTGATTGAAACTTGTATTAGTAGATTGCACAGTACAGTACATATTCCGTACAATTGACCACTAAATGGTAACACCCCAATAAGTTTTTCAACTTGTTTAAGTCAGGTCATGTGACCACCTGGCTCTGTTTGATTGGTCCAACGTCACCAGTGACTGCATCTGATTGGTGGAACGGAGTCAAACGTCACTTTGACTGCATTTGATTGGTGGAACCGAGTGAAACGTCACTAGTGACTGCATTTGGTGAAACGCAAGCACTGTGAAGGTCTGTCTGACAGACCAAAACAAACAAAGCGTGCATTAACAGATCGATAAAAATCAGTAGCGAGTAGCGAGCTGAATGTAGATAAAAGTAGCGGAGTAAAAGTAGCGTTTCTTCTCTATAAATATACTCAAGTAAAAGTAAAAGTATGTTGCATTAAAACTACTCTTAGAAGTACAATTTATCCCAAAAGTTACTCAAGTAGATGTAACGGAGTAAATGTAGCGTGTTACTACCCACCTCTGGTACCAGGTAATTGTTGGAATGTAAGCATTTATTTCAACAAATATTTTTTAATTCATATATTACTACATAATGTCAAAAATGATAATTAGATAACATTTCACGCTAAGAAAGTTACAGTTGAGTGATTTGTCCACTAAAACAAATAAATGCCAGTGGGCTTTTGAAGTGGAGGCCATATTTGGAGAAATATGGTCATTCAGAATGCTTACACTGCAGGTATTATCTACACGCTGTGTTTGACTTTCTCCTGAAGGTGGCAGTCTTGAAGCACACGCTCACTGTATTCATTCATCATATTTGCTCCTACTAAATGTAGCTTTTATACTTTTTGGTGGTGTCAAGGTAGTGGAGAACTGGGTTGCTTGTCACACACATCACACGTAAGATTGTTCAAAGTCATTCCTAAATTAGATAGAAGCTTAAGGTGTTGGCTTGAAATGTGTATCCCTCTCATTTTATAACTCATTGTAACAAAGAGGTAATAAACTGTCATTGGCAGTTTGTGACAACCAACCACATTGTGTGGAGGGCTGTCACAATGCTCATTTTATTGTGAACAATATTTTATAGAAGGCATGTTGGCAGAAGAAGTTTAATTGCATCGACAATTTGACTGCATAACTTAATGCATCTTGTCACAAAAGGAGTAAAAAAACATTAATAGTAAACACATCGTTAGAACAGCCTACTCTGTGTATTGTATATTTGTAAATATGAGTATGTGATATGTGACAACCAACCCTGAAAATAATTGATACATTAAAATAAATCAAATGAATAGGATGAGAAATAAGTATAAACTTAAATTATCTGCTGCCATTCAATCAAATCCAACTTTAGCTGTTCAACTCAGACAACTATTAAGGCCATAGTTTTATTTCATAACATAAATAAACAATAATATTAACTTATTCAAAGTCATGTCTTTTTAACATCATGATCTTTAAATTTTTCCTAAAGTGCAACTTCACTTATTTTGAAATGTTGATCATTTACAATCCCTATGTAAGGCAAGCAGACATGTCTTTTTTATGCATTCGACCTCGTAAATAAACGTCAGCCAACAATAGAGCCAATGGGAGTCTCTCTTTTTCTCCTCTAGGGTTAGGTTAGGTTAAGTTTATTTCGAACTTGTATAAAGTTTCAATATGATACATCACATATTATTATTTTTCCTTACAACATGTCCGAAAAGGAATAAAAAGAACCAAACCTTGTTCAATCTTACCTCCTTTCCACTTCACAGCAATTATTAACACACATATTCACTTCCTGTTTTCAATTTGTACACAATTTACATCAATTAATTCTAAACACAACAGTTTTCTTCATAAATAACTTAAGTCAGTTATGATTTACCCAATGAGATCAATGACATGTCATGTTCAATAAGTTGAAGACATTTATCATAATTGTCCTTCTATGTACTTTGTTAACACTTAGTTTGAACAGTTTCTTGAACCGGATCATATTACCGTATTTTTCGGAGTATAAGTCGCTCCGGAGTATAAGTCGCACCGGCCGAAAATGCTTAATAAAGAAGGAAAAAAACATATATAAGTCGCACTGGAGTATAAGTCGCATTTTTTAGGGAAATGCATTTGATAAAAGCCAACAGCAAGAATAGACATTTAAAAGGCAATTTAAAATAAATGAAGAATAATGAACAACAGGCTGAATAAGTGTACGTTATATGAGGCATAAATAACCAACTGGTATGTTAACGTAACATATTATGTGCTCATTACGTCGATCGCGAGCTACCGGTCGATCTCGGAGGGTGTGTCAGTCAATCACCAGCCAGGCATTAAAAAAATAGTCCTAAAAATGAGCGATCATAAATCTTCACTATGACGTCACTTTCGTCACTTGATTGACATTCACGGCACCCGAGGGTCTTCTGAGATGACGCTGGCTACTGCCAGCTCATTAAAATGACCGACTGGAAGGCGAGAAACACTTTATTTCAACAGACTCTGGCGCCGTACCTGTCGTCAAAACTCCAAAGACCGACTGCACAGTTGCACAATAAAAGCTCTGCTTCATCCTGCCTGCGCTACCAAAATAAGAGTCTCAGAAAGCTGGCGTGCACAAGCTAGCAAGCTACGGAGTTTGCCGACAATGTATTTCTTGTAAAGTGTATACAAAGGAGTACGGAAGCTGGACAAATAAGATGCCAAAAACCAACCACTTTCATGTGGTATTGGACAGAAAGGAGGACTTTTTTCTCCTCCATTCGAAAATGCGGACGTTATCATCACCACTGTCTGATTCCAATCAATGCAAGTCATCACAATCAGGTAATACACCAACTTATATTCTTGTCTTCATGAAAGAAAGGAAACTATATGTGTTAAACATGCTTGTATTATCTTTAACCACCTTTAACTTGTTAACAATATTAACTATATGTGTTAAACATGCTTGTATTATCTTTAACCACCTTTAAGTTGTTAACAATATTAACTATATGTGTTAAACATGCTTGTTTTATCTTTAACCACCTTTAAGTTGTTAACAATATTAACTATTTGTGTTAAACATGCTTGTATTATTTTTAACCACCTTTAACTTGTTAACAATATTAACTATATGTGTTAAACATGCTTGCATTATCTTTAAACACCTTTAACTTGTTAACAATATTAACTATATGTATTAAACATGCTTGCATTATCATTAAACACCTTTAACTTGTTAACAAAAACATATATTTCATAAATAAGTAAATATAAATGATATATATGAATGAGGTAGATCCCCACGACTTGATCAATTGAAAAGTAGCTCGCCTGCAGAAAAAGTGTGAGCACCCCCGACTTAGGCACTAAATATTTACAAATTTACATGAAACACACAAACAGTCTTCTCACCTTAACTTCAGCCATCTTACTCTAGCGAAGACTCTGTAGGTTCGCTCTGATCCTAATTGTGTTATTTATTTATTTATTTTTACCACAATTTAGGGTTGCCCGATTTTGAGAAAAAAACCTAATTGCGATTTTTCTGCCAAAAATTGTGATGGTGATGCTATTTTTAGATTTTATGCATACAACAAATTGATGATTGAAGAAGTCTGGCTATTTTTAAACTGTCAATCAACAAGTGTCCCAAGTTGCCATACATTACAACAAAATGCAAAAATCTATTTTCAAAAACATTTGAGTGCATGTGGACAAGACCCCATTGTGGACTTCTGAAAATCCTGAAATGTTTATTACTCCCGGGCGTGGCCACCGCTGCTGCTCACTGCTCCCTTGTGGGGATGGGTCAAATGCAGAGGATAATTTCACCGCACCTAGTGTGTGTGTGTGTGACAATCATTGGCACTTTAACTTTTATTAGCGCACTTGCTACAGTCATACTTGCCAACCTTGAGACCTCCGATTTCGGGAGGTGGGGGGTGGGGGGGCGGGGGCGTGGTCGGGGGTGGTGCGGGGGGCGTGGTTAAGATATATATATATATATATATAAGAAATACTTGACTTTCAGTGAATTCTAGCTATATATATATATATATATATATATATATATATAAATAAAATAAAATAAATACTTGAATTTCAGTGTTCATTTACAAACTACAACTCACAAACACTTTAGAGTTCGGCTCCACCATCAGAATGTGTACTTAAACTTATAAAGATCACATGGATATTATTCAGTGAGTTGATTCACCAAAACTAACCTGTTATACAGGAGGAAAAAGCACACAGGACGTTTCAATTGTTCACAGACTGGTCGCTCTCATCAGAATGACAAGCCACTTCCGGTCTGCAGGTGATATCATTCAATTGGGAAGAAACGCCCTACTGCCCCCTACTGACCAATGTGAATACTGATAAATGTGTAATGACGGCTCCAAAAACGAATTCAAACCACAAAATAAAATAAATAAATCAACACAAAAATGTGACACATTATGGGTGGGTCACATATGCATGTACAGTAGATGGCAGTATTGTCCTGTTTAAAAGTGTCACAACATTGCTGTTTACGGCAGACGAACTGCTTTACGGTAGACACTGTTGTTGTGTGTTGTCAACACGTCACTCAGGTCCGCCTGAATTTCGGGAGTTTTTCGGGAGAAAATTTGTCCCGGGAGGTTTTCGGGAGAGGCGCTGAATTTCGAGAGTCTCCCGGAAAATCCGGGAGGGTTGGCAAGTTTGGCTACAGTGCACAGCTGTTTCCTGTAACCACTTTAGCAGGCCAAGGACGCAAAGCTCGTCAATTCTTCTAGTTAAACACTTCTTTTACTCAAACGCCGCAGACAAAGGAAAGTACAAAAATAAAAAAAACTGCCTTTTGCTGTTGGGTTATTGCAGTAATAAAACCTCAACGATGATTGGCTGTCATAAACCTTGCAGACATACCAGTTTAAGACAGCGCCCTCCGGTGGTGATTTGCGAGTCTGACGACCAATCCTTTCCTCTACCTCATGTCATCTAGGTGAATACCATGGATGGTGGCCTCCTGTCTGTAGGTGCAGACATTCAGTTCAGAATTTGGAACCCGGTCTTGTCAGTGGTGTCAGTTCAGGACATCAACGTCTCTACCCGGATGACCGCACAGAACGCTTTAACTCACAGCCTTACCAAGAAGACGATCAGGGAGATTCAAACGGAGAGAGTGAAACTTGGAGAATATCTTGGCGTAGGAAAACACTTCACATTCCTTTTAAATGGCTGCCTGACATCACACCTGAATCCTCTCCTGCTCTCTGCAGATGGACATAAATGAACTGACTCGACCATGGGGTCTGGAGATCGACCGGGTAGAAATTACACCAGGATCTCTTCTTAAAGCTCCTGAGGGGGCACCTTCTGGACCCGTCATGGTTCCTCCATCTGTACCAGGCATGGAGGGTCTCGCAGGCCCCCTTCAGCAGCTGGCCATGCACTTTATCAGCAACAGCTCGCAACAACAAGGTAGCCTCACACCAAAATGTGTTAGACCGCTGCTGTTTAACGCAATCGTACCGTTTTCCTTCGGATAGAGAGCAGTGTCACCTTTATAGATGAGCAGACACCTCAGACATCTGTTGAAGAGCTGCTCCACAAGGTCGAACGTGTCCTCTCTGAAGCTTTGGTGAACCAGGTGGGCGCTTGCTTCCAGTTTGACATCAGCTCAGAAGATGGACAGCATCACAGCTACTATGTGGATTTGAGCCAAGGTATCTCACTGAGAGGAACGTATGAAAAAAAAAAATCATTAAGCTACACAATAACATCTTTTTTTGCGTGCGTGGTTTAGGCTGCGGTGCAGCTGGAGAGGGGCCCCCGTGTGGAGAGCCTGACGTAACACTGACCATGTGCGAGGACGACCTACTGGCCATGTTCCAGGGTAGGCTGGGACCGTTTGCGGCTTACAGCTGTGGTCGACTTCAAATTCAGGGAGATGTGAGGACAGCTATGAAGTTGGAGGAACTAATAAAGCTGCTCTAGAAATAATGTTTGAATATGATATTCATTGAATGTTTAAGTTGATGTGAAAACATTATTTTTTGGAGATTCTTTGTGATCAGCTTTATTTAACATTACAGTATGTTATTATTATGGTAGTACTTTGCACCGAAGTACACGCAGAGTTTTTCAGAGTTTTAGCTACAGGGTTGCAATAAACAGTTTGGAGTTTGAAGTAATAATGAGTGTAGTTTGTGCCGTAGCTCACAAAGACATACTGTGCTGCAACTTGGAGAGCCTTGAGAGCGAAGAGGCGTGTAGGAGGACTATTTAGACCAGCCTCCTGCTCTTGAACCAAACATCTGACTCCGGACGGCGCAGATTGCAGAAGAGTTGCAGGAATGGCCAGGTGGACTTTGTGGCGCCAACCCTCTGTGCTCCCCGCCAGCTGTTGGGATGAGCTGATGGCAGCGGGTGTGCGCAGGAGCAGCAGCAGCAGCGTGCCGATGGTCAGACAGGCCTTCTCCGAGAGCAGCAGCATCGTCAAACCCTTCGCAGAGATTCCTGGGTTGTGGAAGAACGGCGTGGCCAACCTGTACAATTTTTGGAAGCTGGATGGCTTCAAAAACCTTCACCGGATCATGGTGCAGAATTTTAACACTTTTGGACCCATTTACAGGTATGAGGATGTACTTTTAGTTAAGAAATCTAATCAGGACTTCAACCTAGGTCATTGTTTTTTTGAACAGGTGGAGAATGTGGTCAGTTCTTCCACACCTTCACAAACACCGGCAGTTATTCAACAATACACCAAAGCCAAACAGGACATATGCGTTCTTATGTTTGGATTTATATATATTTTTTGCTCAAATGTGTCAAATTCAGCCCAATGACTAACATATATAATGTTTTTTTTTCTTTTTAAACATTGGAAAGTCTTTTGAATGAACAAATGTTGCAGTTTTCAATTACGATAATTCCTCGTTTAATGCTGTCAATTGGTTCCGGACATGACTGCGATAAATGGATTTTTGCGTAAAAGGAATCATTAATTGTAAATCGAATATTTTCATAGCTAGAGCATAGACATCTTTTTTTATTACCTTCTAAATACATTTTTCAACATTATGAAAGAAGCCCTCTAGACATGAAATAACACCATTTAGTCACATTTACACTCTTTAATCCAATCTGGTAATGCTGTCTGAAGCTCAGTGGCCACAATACTGAACATGATGACCTGGTCTGGTTTCATCTAGTGGTCAATATAACTACTATTGATATTTTAGCTCATTTAACAATTATGTTTGAAAATGCTTAATTTAGGGAATTTTTTTGAAAAAGTAGCTTTAAAATATGCGATGTGGTGAAACTGCATTTGATGGTAGTATACATGTGCATAATAGTTATTTTACAAAACCAGCGATGTTGGCACGTTGTTTAAATAGTAAATAAAAACAGATTACAATGATTTGCAAATCCTTTTCAACTTGTATTCAATTGAATAGACTGCAAAGACAAGATATTTAACGTTCGAACAGGTAAACGTTATTTTTTGCAAATATTAGCTAATTTGGAATTTGATGCCTGCAACATGTTTCAAAAAAAGCTGACACAAGTGGCAAAAAAGACTGAGAAAGTTGAGGAATGCTCATCAAACACTTATTTGGAACATCCCACAGGTGAACAGGCTAATTGGGAACAGGTGGGTGCCATGATTGGGTATAAAAGCAGCTTCCATGAAATGCTCAGTCATTCACAAACAAGGACGGGGCGAGGATCACCACTTTGTCAACAAATGCCTGAGCAAATTGTTTAAGAACAACATTTCTCAACGACCTATTGCAAGGAATTTAGGGATTTCCCCATCTACGGTCTATAAAATCATCAAAAGGTTCAGAGAATCTGGAGAAATCACTGCATGTAAGCAGCAAGACTGAAAACCAACATTGAATGCCCGTCACCTTCGATCCCTCAGGCGGTACTGCATCAAAAACTGACAGGAACACTTCAGAAAACCACTGTCAGTAACTACAGTTCCTTGCTACATCTATAAGTGCAAGTTAAAACTCTACTATGCAAAGTGAAAGCCATTTATCAACAACACCCAGAAACGCCGCCGGCTTCGCTGGGCCCCAGCTCATCTACAAACCCCGTTTCCATATGAGTTGGGAAATTGTGTTAGATGTAAATATAAACGGAATACAATGATTTGCAAATCATTTTCAACCCATATTCAGTTGAATATGCTACAAAGACAACATATTTGATGTTCAAACTCATAAACTTCATTTTTGTTTTTGCAAAAAATAATTAACTTAGAAAAATTACATGGCCTTTCCTTTTAACAACACTCAGTAAACGTTTGGGAACTGAGGAGACACATTTTTTAAGCTTCTCAGGTGGAATTCTTTCCCATTCTTGCTTGATGTACAGCTTAAGTTGTTCAACAGTCCGGGGGTCTCCGTTGTGCTATTTTAGGCTTCATAATGCGCCACACATTTTCAATGGGAGACAGGTCTGGACTACAGGCAAGCCAGTCTAGTACCCGCACTCTTTTACTACGAAGCCACGTTGATGTAACACGTGCCTTGGCGTTGTCTTGCTGAAATAAGCAGGGGCGTCCATGGTAACGTTGCTTGGATGGCAACATATGTTGCTCCAAAACCTGTATGTACCTTTCAGCATTAATGGTGCCTTCACAGATGTGTAAGTTACCCATGTCTTGGGCACTAATACACCCCCATACCATCACACATGCTGCCTTTTACACCTTGCGCCTATAACAATCCGGATGGTTCTTTTCCTCTTTGGTCCGGAGGACACGACGTCCACAGTTTCCAAAAACAATTTGAAATGTGGACTCGTCAGACCACAGAACACTTTTCCACTTTGTATCAGTCCATCTTAGATGAGCTCAGGCCCAGCGAAGCAGACGGCGTTTCTGGGTGTTGTTGATAAACGGTTTTCGCCTTGCATAGGAGAGTTTTAACTTGCACTTTCAGATGTAGCGACCAACTGTAGTTACTGACAGTGGGTTTCTGAAGTGTTCCTTGGCCCATGTGGTGATATCCTTTACACACTGATGTTGCTTGTTGATGCAGTACAGCCTGAGGGATCGAAGGTCACGGGCTTAGCTGCTTACGTGCAGTGATTTCTCCAGATTCTCTGAACCCTTTGATGATATTACGGAGCGTAGATGGTGAAATCCCTAAATTCCTTGCAATAGCTGGTTGAGAAAGGTTTTTCTTAAACTGTTCAACAATTTGCTCACGCATTTGTTGACAAAGTGGTGACCCTCGCCCCATCCTTGTTTGTGAATGACTGAGCATTTCATGGAATCTACTTTTATACCCAATCATGGCACCCACCTGTTCCCAATTAGCCTGCACACCTGTGGGATGTTCCAAATAAGTGTTTGATGAGCATTCCTCAACTTTATCAGTATTTATTGCCACCTTTCCCAACTTCTTTGCCACGTGTTGCTGGCATCAAATTCTAAAGTTAATGATTATTTGCAAAAAAAAATTTTTGTATCAGTTTGAACATCAAATATGTTGTCTTTGTAGCATATTCAACTGAATATGGGTTGAAAATGATTTGCAAATCATTGTATTCCGTTTATATTTACATCTAACACAATTTCCCAACTCATATGGAAACGGGGTTTGTATATCAGACAGAAAGATATAAAGATGTTGCTGATGTGTAACTCTAATTCTCACTCACAATGTGTCTGTCAGAGAAAAGATAGGCTACTATGAAAGTGTAAACATCATCAACCCGGAGGATGCTGCCATCCTGTTCAAAGCAGAGGGACATTATCCAAAAAGGCTGAAAGTCGAAGCATGGACCTCATACAGAGACTACAGGAATCGCAAATATGGAGTTCTACTGAAGTGGGTATCATTATCTTCCAGATACGTGTCTTCAGATTTACCAGCGCTTTGGACACTTGCAGGGATGGGGAGGAATGGAGGTCCAATCGGGTCATCCTCAACAAGGAGGTGATCTCGCCCAAGATGCTGGCAAACTTTGTTCCCTTGCTGGACGAAGTGGGCCAAGACTTTGTGGCCAGGGTGCACAAGAAGATACTGCGAAACGGACAGAACAAGTGGACCACTGATCTCTCTCAGGAACTCTTCAAATATGCACTGGAATGTGAGGATACTTTGTTACTGGTCACAACATGGCTCAGTTATTCATTCAATCTCCTTACTTTGCAGGTGACTACACTTGACTCTATTTTGACTCTATTTGCTTCATCCTTTAGCTGTGAGCTCAGTTCTGTACGGCGAGCGTCTGGGCTTGATGCTGGACTACATCGATCCGGAATCTCAGCACTTCATCGACTGCATCACTCTCATGTTCAAGACTACCTCGCCCATGCTGTACATCCCGCCTGCTCTGCTCAGGCGCCTTGGAGCCAAAGTGTGGCGTGACCACGTGGAGGCTTGGGATGGAATCTTTAATCAAGGTATGACACTCTCGGAATCACTCCAGATCAGGGGTGTCCAAACTTATGCCAGCGAGGACCGCATACTTAAAAACTGAAGGATGTGTGGGCCACTTTGATATCTTTTCTACATGTAAGGTACAAAAAGAAATACAATGTAGGTCACAGATGTCAAACTCAAGGCACATCTGGCCCGTGACATCATTTTATCTGGCCCACAAACACCTGGGAGTGATATGTGTTAATAAAGTACTTATAATTTTCTCGCTAAATGTAATTGATTTTTTTCATTTTGATAGAAAAAATATATGTACTGCTTGAAATTGCATATCTTTTTAAACTTTAATTGTATCCAAAATTGCAACAAATATTACAGTATATTATTGTCAAGACTTGGTCCTGGGGTTTAGTTTTTCTAGAAGGCAACGGAAAGTTGGCTCGGGCGAGACGGGAATGTGAGAACATATTTATTTAAACTTATCAAAAAAAGTACAAACGAAAAGCGCGCACAGTGGCGGAGAAACAACTTGGCTATGAAAACAAATACTTGCACAAAGGCAGAAACTATGAACAACAAAACAACACTAACTGTGGCATTAATAAACAAAACTTACTTGGCATGGACAAAAAGGAGCAGCGTGAACGATGGACATGAAAAAAGTGTCAGGAATGTGCAGAGCATAAATGTGGGGATGTCACCAGAAAGACAAACTGAAAACAATGAACTTAAATACTACAGACATGATTAACGAAAACAGGTGCGTGACGTGACAGGTGAAAACTAATGGGTTGCTATGGTGACAAACAAGAGTGCACAATGAGTCCAAACGTGGAACAGGTGAAACTAATGGGTAATCATGGAAACAAGACAAGGGAGTGAAAAGCCAGAAACTAAAGAGTCAAATAACTAAACAAAACATGACTAAAACAAAACATGATTACACAGACATGACAATTATCAAACTTTCCAAACATGTTTTTGTCTAAATAAAAATACTTAACTTTACAGCAAACTACCCATTAAATTAATAAAAATGACAATACATTTTACATTGTTCTTTACAGCATATTACTGTAAATTGAAAACAACTACTATTGTTTTTTGCGTTCAAATTCTGTTGACTGAGCTGCCAGTTTTTGACTCTAAAACCTACGGTTGTTGTTTTTAACGGTGTATTACTGGAAATGGAAAGACGGTACATTTGTTTTTACGGTAGAAAAACTGGCAGCTAAGTTGCCAGAATAAAAAAAAAAAACTTTTTTCCATTAATAATATAATGTTGTAAAAAACAATGTACATTTAACACACAAATTCTGGCAGCTTTTTCTGTAAAAACCCTCCCAAAAAACAGTGGTAGTTTTTCCATTTACCGTAACATTTTGTAAAAAATAACCCCCCCCCCCCCACTATTTTACAGTAAAATGTTGTAAATGTTAGGTTTTTACTGTAAAATCGACAGTCTACTTAACCCTTGTGTGGTGTTCGGGTCTGTGGGACCCATTTTCGATTATTATTAAAAGAAAAATGATACAATTAATCCATTTTTCAAACTGAGACTCACTGGCTTTGGCTCATTTTCTGTGAAGAACATATATCAGAATACATATTTGATGACTACACACCATACACCCCCCCGACACATTTATATTACATATAACATGTCTGGGTCCACTGGACCCGGGGCTAATAGAACTGTGGAAATTGATGTTCTGTGTACCACACGCAACACACACACACACACACACACACACACACACACACACACACACACACACACACACACACACACACACACACACACACACACACAAAGCAGGCCTAGACAGGAGGAGGACAGAGTGTAGGTACACAGAACACCAGAGGGTCAAATGTGCGAGAAAATGAGAGCAGACAGTGTTGACAAACAATGTTGTGTGGGAACCGCAGGCATACTTGCCAACCCTCCCGAAATTCAGCGCCTCACCAGAAAACCTCCCGGGACAAATATTCTCCCGAAAATCTCCCGATTTTCAGCCAGAGCTGGAGGCCACGCCCCCTCCAGCTCCATGCGAACCTGAGTGAGGACAGCCTTTTTTCACGACGGGAGGACAACAGGGTGACAAGAACTAAATCATCCAGACTAGAGATAAATTGTATTATTATGTTTATCTTACCTAAAAATAAATATATTTATTAATTAAAAAAAACAAAAAAAAACGAAATAAATGTTTACAATATTTTGCTAAAAACATCAAAATTAATTGTATTTTTATTTGTATTTTTCTGACTCCTTATTACATCCAGCCATAGAATTATACCGGTACATTAAAATAAACATATTTGAAATAATTAATTTTAAATTATCATAATAATTCATTTAAAATGACCATATTTAATTATTAAAATAATTGCTTGTTTATCAACAACTTTACCATTTTATTCATTACAATTTGAAGCTCTCATAAGGCAAGTTATCTTATATTCATGTTATATTTATGCAAGTTTGAAGTATCAATTATCCAAACACAGATTTGTTTGCATATTTTCAGGATGTATATATATATATATATATATATATATATATATATACATATATATATACATATATATATATATATATATATATATATATATATATATATATATATATATATATATATATACATATATATATATATATATATGTATATATATATATATATATATATATATATATATATATATGTATATATATATATATATATATATATATATATATATATATATATATATATATATATATATATATATATATATATATGTATATATATATATATATATATATGTATGAAATACACAGATTTGTTTGCATATTTTCAGGATGTATATATATATATATATATATATATGTATATATGTATGAAATACTATATAATATTCTAGCTGTCAATATACTCCTCCCATCTTAACCACGCCCCCAAAAGTCCACATCTACAGCTATACCATTTTTATGTTATAGGTAACAAAGAAAATGTGTGTAATATCCAATCTAAACTTCTCCATATATTTAATTTCTTTGTATTATTTTTTACTAATTATAGCGCAAACTAAAACAATTTTGAGAGCTAAGCTATCATTTCTTGCAAGAAATGTGTACACAGGTTCACCATGACAGGACGCACCCTTTACAGCAGTGTTTTTCAACCACTGTGCCGCGGCACACTAGTGTGCCGTGAGATACAGTCTGGTGTGCCGTGGGAGATTCTCTAATTTAACCTGTTTGGGTTAAAAATCTTTTTTGCAACCAGTAATTATAGTCTGCAAATGATGTGTTGTTGTTGAGTGTCTGTGCTGTCTATATAAACAAAAGGTGAGTGCTCCTAAGAAAAGGCATTAAAGTGTAGGGAAGGCTATGCACTGAACTGGCTACAAAGTAAACAAAAACAGAATGCTGGACGACAGCAAAGACTTACTGTGGAGCAAAGGCAATGTACATCCGAACATGACATGACAATCAACAATGTCCTCACAAAGACGGATACAAACAACTGTAATATTCTTGATTGCTAAAACAAAGTAGATGCGGGAAATATCGCTTAAAAGAAGACATGAAACTGCTACAGGAAAATACAAAAAAAAAAGACAGAAAAAGCCACCAAAATAGGAGCGCAAGACAAGGATTAAAACACTACCATCTATCCATCCATCCATCCATCTTCTTCCGCTTATCCGAGGTCGGGTCGCGGGGGCAGCAGCCTAAGCAGGGAAGCCCAGACTTCCCTCTCCCCAGCCACTTCGTCCAGCTCTTCCTGTGGGACCCCGAGGCGTTCCCAGGCCAGCCGGGAGACATAGTCTTCCCAACGTGTCCTGGGTCTTCCCCGTGGCCTCCTACCGGTCGGACGTGCCCTAAACACCTCCCTAGGGAGGTGTTTGGGTGGCATCCTGACCAGATGCCCGAACCACCTCATCTGGCTCCTCTCCATGTGGAGGAGCAGCGGCTTTACTTTGAGCTCCTCCCGGATGACAGAGCTTCTCACCCTATCTCTAAGGGAGAGCCCCGCCACCCGGTGGAGGAAACTCATTTCGGCCGCTTGTACCCGTGATCTTGTCCTTTCGGTCATAACCCAAAGCTCATGACCATAGGTGAGGATGGGAACGTAGATCGACCGGTAAATTGAGAGCTTTGCCTTCCGGCTCAGCTCCTTATTCACCACAACGGATCGATACAGCGTCCGCATTATTGAAGACGCCGCACCGATCCGCCTGTCGATCTTACGATCCACTCTTCCCCCACTCGTGAACAAGACTCCGAGGTACTTGAACTCCTCCACTTGGGGCAAGATCTCCTCCCCAACCCGGAGATGGCACTCCACCCTTTTCCGGGCGAGAACCATGGACTCGGACTTGGAGGTGCTGATTCTCATCCCAGTCGCTTCACACTCGGCTGCGAACCGATCCAGCGAGAGCTGAAGATCCTGGCCAGATGAAGCCATCAGGACCACATCATCTGCAAAAAGCAGAGACCTAATCCTGCAGCCACCAAACCAGATCCCCTCAACGCCTTGACTGCGCCTAGAAATTCTGTCCATAAAAGTTATGAACAGAATCGGTGACAAAGGGCAGCCTTGGCGGAGTCCAACCCTCACTGGAAACGTGTCCGACTTACTACCGGCAATGCGGACCAAGCTCTGGCACCGAGCATACAGGGAGCGGACCGCCACAATCAGACAGTCCGTTACCCCATACTCTCTGAGCACTCCCCACAGGACTTCCCGAGGGACACGGTCGAATGCCTTCTCCAAGTCCACAAAACACATGTAGACTGGTTGGGCAAACTCCCATGCACCCTCAAGGACCCTGTCGAGAGTATAGAGCTGGTCCACAGTTCCACGACCAAGATGAAAACCACACTGTTCCTCCTGAATCCGAGGTTCGACTATCCGGCGTAGCCTCCTCTCCAGTACACCTGAATAGACCTTACCGGGAAGGCTGAGGAGTGTGATCCCACGATAGTTAGAACGCACCCTCCGGTTCCCCTTCTTAAAGAGAGGAACCACCACCCCGGTCTGCCAATCCAGAGGTACCGCCCCCGATGTCCACGCGATGCTGCAGAGTCTTGTCAACCAAGACAGCCCCACAGCATCCAGAGCCCTAAGGAACTCCGGGCGGATCTCATCTACCCCTGGGGCCTTGCTACTACGCACAGGAAAACAGCAAAAACCTCAAAATAAGTCAGGGTGTGATGTGACAGGTGGTGACAGTACACCTACTTTGAGACAAGAGCTATATTGATGCATGCTTGGTTATGCTTTAAAGTCATATTTAACAATTGCGACAACGACTTTTTACTGTCAACTGAGTTTTTTGTTTTTTAATGATTCCCGCTGGTGGTGTGCCTCTGCATTTTTTCAACGCAAAAAATGTGCCTTAGCTGAAAAAAGGTTGAAAAACACTGCTTTACAGGTCATTGCCCATTTCGGTAGTCGGGTCCCGTTTTATGGGGGGGATTTGGGAGGATTTTATTTTTTTGTGTGTGTGTGTCAAAATGTTCCAATCCTGGACGTGTTTATTTTGTCTGCAAGCATGTGTTTGAAGCCAATAAAAATGAATCGCAGGCCTTAAAGGGGCCATTTATACCCAGTGGGTGCTAACTTTCTAACGTATTTTACCCAGTAGGTCTATAACCCACCCACTTATGGCTTCTACATACCTGCCAACTACTCCGGTTTTCCCGTAATTAGTACGGTTTTCATCAACCTATTCCGGGTTACGGTTGCAGTGATAAAAAATACGGTTTTTCATTAATTTAAAAAAAAAAAAGGAAAAAAACTACGCGAATTGCACCTTGTGCAGACAAGATTTTTCGATCGGACACGGAGGAATTAGCGATGTAAAAGACCACGTTGGGACAAAAAAACACAAGTCTAATGCCGTTGCTAGCGATACAAGTGGAAAACTTTCAACGTTTTTCGTCGCCCAAACAGATTCTTTGGATGTGATAAATGCCGAAGTTTTATTTACGGAGGCAATAATTGAGCATGGATTTCCAATCGCACTGGCTGATCACATGGGACAGTTAAATGTTTGTAATGCAACCTTTAAAAATCATTACGCGGTGATCGCGGTCCCAAAAATAAACTTTTCTTGCATGATAATGTCCAGAAAAACTCACTTTATATTACTATAGAGTCCTTTTAACGAATGAGTTTGATGGTTTATCACAAACCTTAAATGAAAGAAGTCCTTTGTTCTCTTGCACCATGCATGCGCTTTGGCCTTGCTTCGTGTTTGGTGCGCAATCCTGTCGGCTGTATTTCACAGCACGTCTTTGACAACTTGAAGTGGCATAAAACATTTAAAACAAAGGGGTTATAGGAACAATCACTTTCAGTGTTTTATGCCACTTCAACTTGTCAAAGACAGTATGCTGGTGCCCGACTGCCACAAGTGGAACAAACATTTGAAACAAAGGGGTTATAGGAACAATCACTTTCAGTGTTTTATGCCACTTCAAGTAAACTTATCATAAAGTTACCATATCATTTTTGCAGTATGATCAATCTGATAGAATAAATTTGGATTTTAGCCACAAAAAGGTAATGACACCAATGTTATCTATTGGAATTGTTTAGTACTGTTATACTGTTAAAAGTGTTTATACTATTTATGCTTTCAAGTCCAAGTTGAAGAAATCTTGTTAAATGTTGACAGCATAACTACCAAAATACAGAAGTATGTCCTTAATATTTTTGCAGTGCTATTTCTGTTGAAAAGTTCAAATGATTACATTAGAGATGTGATGTGCCACTTTTCAAGTGTCTGATGGCTTCAATTCATTTTCATGAATTTTTCATATTTTGAATTCTTTTGAAAGGCTTACAAAAAAACTACATTTGAATTGTAATTCCATGCTATTGACAGGACTATTAATTTGAATGAAGTTAGCTTACCATGTTTACAGTATGATAATTGTGATAGAAATGTGAATTTTAGGCACAGAATATTTTTTACAATTGAACAAGGCAGTAGATTATACAAGCTTGGACAGAAAGTTAATAATGACACCAATTTTGTTTTTAATGGAATTGTTTAGTACTGTTTTACCATTTGTTTACTGTAAAAAGTGTTTATACTGTTTATACTTTCAATTAACAAATTGAAGTCTTGTGAAAGGTTGACAGGATAACTGGCATTAACTGTCAAAATAATTTCAAACTATTGAAGTTAGCTTACAGAATAAACATGTCAATCAACCCATATGATTTTTGCTGTAATATTTTTGTTTTGAAAAGTCACTGTGACTGATAGAAAAGTGATGGTTTTAGCAACATTTTAACCTGTCTGAATGCTAATAATCATTTTGCGTCGGGGGGCGAAGCCCTGAACCCTCCACCAGGACTTTGTCCTGGACCTACCGGGGCCTGCGGCCCTTAGACCCTGGCTACTAGGTTTTTCTGATTTCAAAAGTTGGCAGGTATGCTTCTAGGACGTAATGATATTCATAATTTTAATGAAATGCAGTACAGGCCAAAAGTTTGGACACACCTTCTCCTCATTCAATGTGTTTTCTTTATTTCCATGACTATTTACATTGTAGATTGTCACATCAAAACTATGAATGAACACATGTGGAGTTATGTACTTAACAAAAAAGGTGAAATAACTGAAAACATGTTTTATATTCTAGTTTCTTCAAAATAGCCACCCTTTGCTCTGATTACTGCTTTGCACACTCTTGGCATTCTCTCATTAAATGTCCTTTTCCTCTTCAGCTGACCGCTGCATCCAGAACATCTACAGAAAGTTACGGCAGGAGAGCGGCCAAGCGGCCAAATACCCAGGAGTACTGGCCAGCCTGCTCATGCTGGACAAACTGTCCATTGAAGACATCAAGGCCAGTGTCACCGAGTTAATGGCGGGGGGGGTTGACACGGTAATGAACAGTCCTAACGCTTTCCTCTCACAAGCTAAACTTTCTTAAGTGAGCACTGGTGTCATCCGTCCTTCCAGACTTCTATCACATTGCTGTGGACGTTATATGAGCTGGCCAAACATCCCAACCTCCAGGAAGAGTTGAGGGCAGAGGTGGCCTCAGCCAGGGCCCAGTGTCAAGGAGACATGGTCGAGATGCTCAAACACATTCCTTTGGTCAAAGGAGCTCTGAAGGAAACACTCAGGTTAGTATTAGCTAACCCGTACAGTAAGGAGGGGATTCATACAGCCCCATTCCTCGCGGTTTACCGGACACTCTTTTTTAACAAACAGAACACAGCAAGTGAAGGTCAACAGAACACTGTCAGACACCAAACACTGCAACACAGGCGTCCCACAGGGTTGCGTTGTATCACCAACACTATTTACATTGTACACCAATGATTGTAGGACTGTGCACCCTAACAATTATATGGTGAAATTTGCGGACGATACCGTGCTCCTAAGCCTTCTACACAAGGATACGGACCCCTCTGTGTACCAAGACGAGATAGACCTATTTATTAGGTGGTGTGACACTAACCATCTTATTTTAAATGTGACCAAGACACAGGAAATGGTTTTGGATCCGAGGAAAGTGACTGACCATGAGCCAGTGGTCATCAAAAATCAGGAAATCACCCAGGTATCCTCATATAAATATTTAGGGGTTCATATTGATAATCTTCTCTGCTGGAAGACACATATTGACAAACTGTGCAATAGACTGCAACAGAGGCTATATTTTTTGCGAAGATTAAGATTGTACGGCGTAAGCAGCCACATCATGATGATTTTCTACCGTGCCATTGTAGAGAGCATCATTAGATACGGGATCACCTCATGGTTTGGCAACCTAACCGTTAAGCTAAAAAGCAAACTGGCCGGCATGCATAAAACGGCAATGAAAATCGTAGGGAGGAAAGAATATGAGCCTATACAGAGCATCTATGAGCAGGCAGTTAGGAAAAAAGCTAAGAAAATTATTTCCAACTCACAACACCCACTCTTTCCTGAATATGGAACCCTGCCATCAGGGAGAAGACTCCGGGTCCCACTATGCAAATCTAACCGCCTTAAATTATCATTTGTCCCAGCCTCCATTAAGCTGACCAACAATGTGCAATAGAATTTTAATACATAGGTTAGCACTTTTTTAGCACATAGCACTTTAGCACATAGCACTTTAGAACTAAGCACTTTAGCACACAGCACTTTATCCATGAGCTCTAGTGCAATGCACATTGGTACTTTATCTTTATCTCCATACTGTAGATTTTATGCCTACATCAAAGTGCCACCTATGTCTATCAAGCTCCATGTTCTGATGTTTAAATGTTAGTTGTATGGTTGTGGTTGTGTCTGTGCTTGTGTTTTTCTTCTGTTGTTTTTGGGTATGTTAAGAAAGCAATGATGCACTGTGCCCAAGACAAATTTCCCCGCGGGGACAATAAAGTTGAACCTTGAACCTTGAACCTTGAACATGAAACGTGACAAATTGTAGGGGCGAGAGGTGCACTATCCACTTTAGTAGAATGTTAATATCTTAAAACGTGTTTGTGGCAATTTCAACTTTGACCACAGCGTGAGTTGTAGAGTGGCGCTTTTCATCGTTTTTAGCAGACTGCATTGCAAAATTATTAAGCCCCCGTCTTCATCTCACGCGACAACCACACAGGAATGTGGCCATATGAAATCCTTCCCAACTGAAGGTACAAACATATAAGTCACGCCCCCTTTGAGCTGTGTGCTTACTTCACTACTCGGGACCAATTGCCAGCAGGCTTTTCTACTTTTGTAGTCACCGAGACAAGAATGGTCACACGTTGTTCCGCAGAGGATTGGAACACATTTTTAGATGGACAAAAAAGTCAACAAATTGGTGTGTTCTTATGGCAAATGTGCTTTTGTGAGGTTTGTAAGCGGTGCCTTTGAGTTTTTCACAAAATGACAGTATTGTGCCCACTCAAATAAACAATTTAGGATTCATTATTAATATACAGAAAATGGTATATGGAAGTGTTGCATGTCCCTTACATTATCTACTTAAATCTATGCATAGAAACATATATTGTATTTATATCTATGTATAGATTACTATATCCACTTATATCTATGTTTCTATGCACAGATCTATCTATTTACGTCTGTTTCTACGCATATGTATATCCATCAGTGTTGGGACTAACGCGTTACTGTAACGCCGTTAGTTTGGGCGGTAATCTAACGCATTATTTTTTATATTCAGTAACTCAGTTACCATTACTACATGATGCGTTACTGCGTTATTTTACGTTATTTTTTATGTAGTATCAGCTAAAAAACAGAAGATCTGAGTGTGTTTTATTGGAGAGTTGCAGTGTCGTCCTTCTGATTCTTCCTGTGTCACAACGGGGATAAGAGAAGAGGCGCTGTGTGGGTGTGGGTGTGGGGGGGCGTGTCTGTGTTTACTAACAAGACATCATGGTGCAGCTGAAGCCGAGTTTCTTAACATGGAGATATTCTAGACTGACCATGCGTCTTCTTTTCACCGGACATGTCTTCTTTTGCGGGGCTGTCAGGGCGGAGTTTCTTAAATGCCTCAAATGTCCGGCATTTTGAGTTAGGGTTGCGTGTATTTTCAATGTACGTTCAGGGTTAAGAAGGGGTTAAAAACAAAACAAATTGTGCGCACGCAGCAGCATTGGTGAGGGAGGGGCAGAGCCAGAGAGAGCCAGAGAGAGAGGGAGTGGATTGATTGATTGAGACTGTTATTAGTAGATTGCACAGTACAGTACATATTCCCTACAATTGACCACTAAATGGTAACACCCCACTAAGTTTTTACACTTGTTTAAGTCGGGGTCCACGTTAATCCATTTCTTTCAAACTGTCATTGCTCAAAACATAATATTGAATCAAAATCAATGTTATTATGAATTATTGACCTATCCAAGGTTCCCATTACTTCACATCAAATATTCCACTTTGAAAAATATTTTTGGTGGAAGATTTTGCATATTTTGTGTGTTTGCCATTAAAAACATAGTTTTGTTTGACAAAAAAGGGCGGAAAACAAACAAAAAAAAACAACATAAAAAACTAAAACATTTTGAAATGAGGAATAGATGTGAAGTTGATGTAGACTCCAGAGATTTAAATATAAAATGTATGTATGCCCTGGCACACCATTATCATCATTTCATGAACCAAGCAAAACACTTTTTACACTTTTATACTGAAATAAATACACCTACAACTTATTCAATAAAAACATAGAAAAAACTACCAGTATTTAGATCCATGAAGGAAAGAAGAAAGTGAAGGAATGTTTATAACTGAATACATTTACATATGTAAACACATTTGTTTTCTTTTTTTATAATTTTTTTTTTAATAAATGAAGTAACCTTTATGACAACCTTTTTCCAAAACACAATATAGAATATGAGATATAACAGGATAATGCATACATTTATCTTTTTTTTTTTTTTTTCAAAACGCTTACAAAAAAGTGGGACCCCAAAAATTTACTGTGGGACCCCATTTTTATGACTTGATGGGGTCCCTGGGACCCCATTTAGAAAATTCCTAGCGCTGATCAACACATTGTATTATTGTCCAGTGCAATAACAGTACTGAAATGAAGGCTAAAAGGGCATTAATGGGAGCTTTAAAAAAATAAAGAAGAAAAAAAGAAGTAACTAAATAGTTACTTAACGCATTACTTTTTGGTGTAAGTAACTGAGTTGGTAACTGAGTTACTTTTGAAATAAAGTAACTAGTAACTGTAACTAGTTACTGGTTTTCAGTAACTAACCCAACAATGATATCCATCTATCCATTTTCTACCGCTTGTCCCTTTTTGGGTCGGCGGGGGGTGCTGGAGCCTATCTCAGCTGCATTCGGGCGGAAGGCGAGGTACACCCTGGACAAGTCGCCACCTCATCGCAGGGCCAACACAGATAGACAGACAACATTCACACTCACATTCACACACTAGGGCCCATTTAATATATATATATATATATATATATATATATATATATATATATATATATATATATATATATCCACTTATAACCATACATAGAAACATAGATACATCTACAGTACTTATAGCTATGCATAGAAACATAGATTATATCTACTTACTGTATATTTATGTGTAAAAACAGACATTTTACTTCTATATATCCATATCTACACTATTTATATATATGCATAGAAACATAGATTATATATACGTACTGTATATTTATGCGTAGAAACAGATATTTTACTTATACCTATCCATTCATAGAAACAGATATTTTAATTATATCCATGCATAGAAAAATAAGTTATTTTACTTATATCTATTCATAGAAACAAAAATATATCTACTATCTGTTTCTACGCAGTGCTACTTATATACATGCAAAGAAACAGCTATATCTACTTATATATATATATATGTCTCTATGCAAAGATATATCTACTCTGCATATACATATATAAGTAGTAGAGATGCGCGGTTTGCGGACACAACCGCGGAGTCCGCGGATTATCCGCGGGTCGGGCGGTTGAAATAAAAAAAAAATTAGATTTTATCCGCGGGTTGGGTCGGGCGGTTGAAATAAAAAAAAATTTGATTTTAAATAGATTCAGGCGGGTGGCAGTTAAACCAATTCGGAAATATATATACATAGTTAAATGTTGTTACCCACATACGAAAAACGAGCAGGCACCTGCAGCATATGCCACAACAAAAGAAGAAAAAAAAAAGAGATGGCAACGCCGGCAGCAAACGTGGTACGCGACAAACTAAAAAAATGAATACTAAAGACCAGGGGAAAAAAAGGCCAGAAAAGTTCAGCGTGGACTCGTTTTTATGAGGTTGTAAATCAGGATGATAGTAATGCTGGCTACGTGTTTTTTAAGAGCTGTGACGTTGTTTATGTCTACGACAGTCACAAAACCGGGACATCTAACATGGTGCATCACATTTGTGCAAAACCCCGAACCTCCACAAACACCCTGAGCATGAGCAGTTTCGTCCGCCGTGATCCCAGAAGAGTGCCACAGGATGTTAAAACAAGATAGAACGCAGCTGCCTGCAGCAGTTTGAGTGGCGCGAGCCCGCTTGGAGGTGCGCTCAGCGCGGCTCCCATATGATTGCGCACTGGGCCGCGACAGCGTGGCACGCATTGAATGTCTCTGCTGCATTGGATCAGTCTCCTTTCTTTAACAGGCAAAAGCTTTATAACCTCACTAATGCCTTGTATCGTCTATATTAGATATATAACAACGGGCGGGTGGCGGATGGCGGGCGGGTGCGGTTTTGATTACCGTATTTTCCGCACCATAAGGCGCCCTGGGTTAAAAGCCGCGCCTTCAATGAACGGCATATTTCAAAACTTTGTCCACCTATAAGCCGCCCGGTGTTGTAAGCCGCATCTAACTGCGCTAAAGGAATGTCAAAAAAACAGTCAGATAGGTCAGTCAAACTTTAATAATATATTAAAAACCAGCGTTCTAACAACTCTGTTCACTCCCAAAATGTACGCAAATGTGCAATCACAAACATACGTATATCAACATGGACAGAGCTGCGTGAAAAAAGCCACCCGGCCTCTTCGCGTAAACTTAAACTTACCTTAACCACTCGCTCATCTTTTCTTCATCCATCCCTTCGAGTTAGCTTTTATGATGACGCCGGCTGGAAAGGTCTCTTTTGGCAAGGTCTTCCTTTTGAATATCACCATGGGTGGAAGTTTCTGGCCATTAGCATGGCAAGCTAGAACCACAGTGAAGGATGACTTCTCATTCCCTGTGGTGCGAATATTCACCGTACGTGCTCCCGTTGTATCCACAGTGCGGTTCACAGGAATATCAGTTGCTGTGAAATAGTAATCCGTGTGCGGATGGAGAGATTGCGTCTTTTCATGAACCGGATCCTTGTCGCTTTGTAGGAGCCATTTTGTGGTCTTTACAGATGTAAACACACAAAGGAAATGAAACGTACGGTGATATCCGCGCGCTTTTTCTTCTTCTACGCGGGCGGGTGGTTGCTTACAGTAGAAGAAGAAGCGCTTCCTCTTCTATGGGGGCGGGTGCTTACCTTGGCGGTTGCTTGCGTAGAAGAAGAAGCGCTTCCTGTTCTACCGGGAAAAAAGATGGCGGCTGTTTACCGAAGTTGCGAGACCGAAACTTTATGAAAATGAATGTTAATATTAATCCATATATAAAGCGCACCGGGTTAAAAGCCGCACTGTCAGCTTTTGAGTAAATTTGTGGTTTTTAGGTGCGGCTAATAGTGCGGAAAATACGGTAAATGTTAGTTCGGGTGGATGGCGGATGGTTGACGACTTTTGTGATGCGGTTGCGGATGAAATAATTGCCTATCCGCGCATCTCTAATAAGTAGATATCCAATATCTGTGTAGAAACATAGATATACGCATATCTATTTCTTCTCAGATGAAAGTAAATGTATCCATACATCCACTTATAGGTATAAGTAGTTTTACTTATAAATATAAGTAGTTGTATGGTAAAAGATATCTAACTAATATTACCAACTACTGTATTTGCTGTACCGTCCATAACCCAACGCTGAGAAGCAGGCTGTCACTGCATCCTTTAAGTGTTGAGTATTTGTTGATGTGACTCCTGCAGGTTGCATCCAGTAGCAGTGAGCTTGCAGAGATACACAGCAGAGGACATCATCATTCAGAACTACCAGGTCCCAGCGGGGGTAAATGATACACTAATATGTCAACTTAGCACATTGTTTTACTCATGAACATGTCTGTTCACCATGATTAGACCCTGGTGCAGTTAGGTCTCTATGCAATGGGAAGAGACCCCAAGGTGTTTTGTCGCCCCGAGCAATATCAGCCCTCTCGCTGGCTCAGGACCCAGACCCACTACTTCCGCAGCCTGAGCTTCGGCTTCGGCCCGCGCCAGTGTATAGGACGCAGGATAGCTGAGACGGAGATGCAGATCTTTCTCATCCATGTGAGATAAACATGCACAAGTAGTTTATTTATACTGGACATCTTATTAATGCTTTGCCTTATTTCTTTACAGATGCTGGAGAACTTCAAAGTGGAGAAACAAAGACATGCAGATGTGCGGAGCACCTTTGAACTCATACTCCTACCAGATAAGCCCATACTTCTAACTCTCAAGCCCCTGCACTGTAGTCCATAGTTTGTTTCAATAATAACCAAAACATGCATTTTTTTAATTTATTAGCACGTGAGCAAAGGCCTTTGTTAGGTCATGGCCCTGTTTGAGTGTAATCTGGAATAATAATCATCTCTATTCCATGTGTGCAAATAAAATACTGCAAATGACACATAATACATTGTCCTGTGTCGCCATTGACTCATTATAGGCTTTTACATGATAAGGATAGAATAGGAAAAGATAAAAGTTTCCGCTTATCTGAAGTCGGGTCGCGGGGGCAGCAGCCTAAGCAGAGCAGCCCAGACTTCCCTCTCCCCTGCTACTTTGTCCAGCTCTTCTTGAGATCTTGAGGCATTCCGAACACATTTATTTTACATTAGCTCCTTGTACAAAACCCAAAACCATTGTGTAAATTGTAAATAAAAACAAAATACAATGATTTGCTAATCCTTTTCAACTTATATTCAATTGAATAGACTGCAAAGACAAGATACTTAACGTTCCAACTGGAAAACTTTGTTATTTTTTGCAAATATTAGCTCATTTGGAACTTGATGCCTGCAACGTGTTTCAAAAAAGCTGGCACAAGTGGCAAAAAAGAGTGAGAAACACGCAGCTAGCACCTAATTATGTCTCCATACACAGTGTGGAGCCGCTCCCCTACATTAATAATAATCACATCCATTACAGCAAATAAACTGGATTTAGAATTTTAAGTATCATTATCACTGGAGGATTAGGCTAAACATGTTAGTTTTTAATTGCGTTTTGTACAAACCCCGTTTCCATATGAGTTGGGAAATTGTGTTAGATGTAAATATAAACGGAATACAATGATTTGCAAATCCTTTTCAACCCATATTCAGTTGAATATGCTACAAAGACAACATATTTGATGTTCAAACTGATAAACATTTTTTTTTTGTGCAAATAATCATTAACTTTAGAATTTGATGCCAGCAACACGTGACAAAGAAGTTGGGAAAGGTGGCAATAAATACTGATAAAGTTGAGGAATGCTCATCAAACACTTATTTGGAACATCCCACAGGTGTGCAGGCTAATTGGGAACAGGTGGGTGCCATGATTGGGTATAAAAGTAGATTCCATGAAATGCTCAGTCATTCACAAACAAGGATGGGGCGAGGGTCACCACTTTGTCAACAAATGTGTGAGCAAATTGTTGAACAGTTTAAGAACAACATTTCTCAACCAGCTATTGCAAGGAATTTAGGGATTTCACCATCTACGGTCTGTAATATCATCAAAGGGTTCAGAGAATCTGGAGAAATCACTGCACGTAAGCAGCTAAGCCCGTGACCTTTGATCCCTCAGGCGGTACTGCATCAAAAACCGACATCAGTGTGTAAAGGATATCACCACATGGGCTCAAGAACACTTCAGAAACCCACTGTCAGTAACTACAGTTATTCGCTACATCTGTAAGTGCAAGTTAAAACTCTACTATGCAAAGCGAAAGCCATTCATCAACAACACCCAGAAACGCCGCCGGCCTCGGTGGGCCCAAGCTCATCTAAGATGGACTCATGCAAAGTGGAAAAGTGTTCTGTGGTCTGACGAGTCCACATTTCAAATGTTTTTTGGAAACTGTGGACGTCGTGTCCTCCGGACCAAAGAGGAAAAAGAATGATCTGGATTGTTATAGGCGCAAAGTGCAAAAGGCAGCATGTGTGATGGTATGGGGGTGTATTAGTGCCCAAGACATGGGTAACTTACACATCTGTGAAGGCACCATTAATGCTGAAAGGTACATACAGGTTTTGGAGCAACATATGTTGCCATCCGAGCAACGTAATCATGGACGCCCCTGCTTATTTCAGCAAGACAATGCAATCATACTAAAAGAGTGCGGGTACTAGACTGGCCTGCCTGTAGTCCAGACCTGTCTCCCATTGAAAATGTGTGGCGCATTATGAAGCCTAAAATAGCACAACGGAGACCCCCGGACTGTTGAACAACTTAAGCTGTACATCAAGCAAGAATGGGAAAGAATTCCACCTGAGAAGCTTCAAAAATGTGTCTCCTCAGTTCCCAAACGTTTACTGGGTGTTGTTAAAAGGAAAGGCCATGTAACACAGTGGTGAACATGCCCTTTCCCAACTACTTTGGCACGTGTTGCAGCCATGAAATTAAGTTAATTATTATTTGCAAAGAAAAAATAAAGTTTATCAGTTTGAACATCAAATATGTTGTCTTTGTAGCATATTCAACTGAATATGGCTTGAAAAGGATTTGCAAATCATTGTATTCCGTTTATATTTACATCTAACACAATTTCCCAACTCATATGGAAACAGGGTTTGTACAAAACGCAATTAAAAACTAACATGTTTAGCCTCGTCCTCCAGTGATAATGATACTTAAAATTCTAAATCCAGTTTATTTGCTGTAATGGATGCGATTATTATTAATGTAGGGGAGCGGCTCCACACTGTGTATGGAGACACAACTATGTGCTAGCTGGGGGGGGGCATTGAAAGGCGTTCATCAGCAATGACCATCACATACTTTTTTAAGAAAATGGGCCTCTAGTGAACGGCAGTCAATCGCTATTTACCGCATGTGTTGATGGAGGGACGACTCCTGTCCTTCTTGGCAGATATGACGGGTCCTCTGCAAGAAGTAAAAGCCAAATAAGATAAGTTCACATCCAGCATAATTGAGATAAAAATGACTAGACACCAAACTGACCAAGGACCACTGGAGAAGACGTCCTTATCGGGCCAACATGTCCTGTTTTTATCTCCTCTGCAGGACTTAGAGCTGTCATCCACTTCTACACGTGCAAACAAAACAAACCATGTTATTGTAATACTGAAGAGGCACTTGTGATTATTTATCCCGGTTCCACCTTTGCCTCCACAGAGTGAATTCTCCCCTCAGCCTCCAGTTTATTTATTCAAATTCATCTGTCCTTGGCCACTTCTGTCTGAAAAAATACACATATTTAAAAGATAGGGCACAAGCCAATTGGAAACCACATAAATGTAACTGTTTTTCAGTAGTATTGAAGCAATGAGAAAAAAGTGTGACAAAGGTGCGTGTCGTCGGTTCGGCGGGATCCCAGGATGCAAAGAAGGTAGGCAAAGTGTTTATTAGGTACCAGGCAGAAGCAAAGTAACGCAGGTCTAGCAGGAACAGAACATATTAACACACAGAAGATAATGAAGCTGAAGGAGGGAACAGTGTGAAGCTAAACAGAACTAATCAACTAGGAGGAACAGGTGTGCTGGCGGGACCAGGAACACAAGGTAAACGTGCTGCAAAACACAGATACTAAATAGGAAACACTACTAAAACACACGAGCGGAAGGACAGGAAATGATTCCAAACACATAATAATAATAAAGAACACAGTCCAAACTGTCACGTGGGATCATGACAAAAAGTGCCATTCCTTCATCAAAATGTAGGAAAGAATGAATGAAAAAAGATTCACCGCCATAAACAAACAACAATGAAAGCACGAGTTGTAATCCATACTTGCCAACCCTCCCGGATTTTCCGGGAGACTCCCGAAATTCAGCGCCTCTCCCGAAAACCTACCGGGACAAATTTTCTCCCGAAAATCTCCCGAAATTCAGGCGGACTCAGGTCCTCCACAATATAAACAGCGTACCTGCCCAATCACGTTATAACTATAGAATGATGGAGGGCGAGTTCTTGGTTTCTTATGTGGGTTTATTGTTAGGCAGTTTCATTAACGTCCTCCCAGCGCGGCAACAACACACAACAACAGCAGTCACTTTTTTGTCTACCGTAAAGCAGTTCGTCTGCCGTAAACAGCAATGTTGTGACACTCTTAAACAGGACAATACTGCTATCTAGTGCATTTGATGAAAGCACTTTTGTGCGTGCCACACAGCAATGCATCATCAGAGAGGGTGTTCAGCATGGTTCGGAAGATAGTGACAGAGAATAGAACAAGGATGGACAATTCAACCCTTAACTCAACAATGAGTAGATGAGTGTTAAGTGTGTGTATATGTGTAAATAAATGAACACTGAAATTTAAGTATTTATTTTATATATATATATATATATATATATATATATATATATATATATATATTTATAATAAAATATATATATACATATATAATTAAATAAATAAATAAATATATATATATATATATATATAGCTAGATATCACTGAACGTCAAGTATTTCTTATATATATATATATATATATATATATATATATATATATATATATATATATATATATATATATATATATATATATATATTCTCCCCTTTTAGCCACGCCCCCGTCCCACCCCGACCACTCCCACCCCCACCCCCTCCCCCCACCTCCTGAAATCGGAGGTCTCAAGGTTGGCAAGTATGTTGTAATCTGACAGTTTTAATCAACACAACATTGTCATACAGTGAATATAATAAATACAGACGTTTTTCTATTGGATTTGATGCAATTCTACATTTTTAATACTATGGTCTTTAATGTGTGACATGTCTACTTCCTGTGTGACCCCCGCAGGTTAGATTTGTTCTGGTGCAAGATTAGACTGTGATCAGTATCAGGTGGATTTAGATGACCCGCATAAACTGTTCTAAACAAGTTCACTCACCTCTTTGTAGCAGCTTGTTTCTCTTTACCATGATTATTCTTGCATGTAAGCCATACTTGCCAACCTTGAGACCTCCGATTTCGGGAGGTAGGGGCGTGGTTAAGTTATATATATATATATAAGAAATATTTGACTTTCAGTGAATTCTAGCAATATATATATTTTATTACATATATATATATATATATATATATATATATATATATATATATATAAATAAAATAAATACTTGAATTTCAGTGTTCATTTATTTACACATATACACACACATAACACTCATCTACTCATTGTTGAGTTAAGGGTTGAATTGTCCATCCTTGTTCTATTCTCTGTCACTATTCCAGAACACACACATTATACAAATATACATTATAAAATCAATAAGAAAACGGGAGCTCTAATTTGGGAGTCTGAATTAGGATCAGAAGTTCCTATATAAACATTGCGCACTCACGTCGCCTTTTTGTATTGATTACTGCAGCTGTGCACTGGATTGATTCACAAATACAAACTACAACTCACAAACACTTTAGAGTTAGGCTCCACCATCAGAATGTGTACTTAAACTTATAAAGATCACATGGATATTATTCAGTGAGTTGATTCACCAAAACTAACCTGTTATACAGGAGGAAAAAGCACACAGGACGTTTCAATTGTTCACAGACTGGTCGCGCTCATCAGAATGACAAGACACTTCCGGTCTGCAGGTGATAGCATTCAATTGGGAAGAAACGCCCTACTGCCCCCTACTGACCAATGTGAATACTGATAAATGTGTAATGACCGCTCCAAAAACGAATTCAAACCACAAAATAAAATAAATAAATCAACACAAAAATGTGACACATTATGGGTGGGTCACATATGCATGTACAGTAGATGGCAGTATTGTCCTGTTTAAGAGTGTCACAACATTGCTGTTTACGGCAGACAAACTGCTTTACGGTAGGTAGACGAAAACTGCTATTGTTGTGTGTTGTTACCGCGCTGGGAGGACGTTAATGAAACTGCCTAACAATAAACACACATAAGAAACCAAGAACTCGCCCTCCATCATTAGCTGTTTATATTGTGGGAAAGCGGACGTGAGAACAGGCTGTCAACACGTCACTCAGGTCCGCATGGAGCTGGAGGGGGCGTGGCCTCCAGCTCCGCCTGAATTTCGGGAGATTTTCGGGAGAAAATTTGTCCCGGGAGGTTTTCGGGAGAGGCGCTGAATTTCGGGAGTCTCCCGGAAAATCCGGGAGGGTTGGCAAGTATGATGTAAGCTGACAGTTTACATCCTCCATCTTTGTGGTGACCTGAAAAAAGTGTTCACTTTAATAAATGTGAATGTTTTTAACACAAATTGAAGGCACTTCACCATTATTGCCATTTGAACACCCCGCTGCTGTTTTTCAACTTTCTGGACCTTGTTTATAATAAACAACATACATCCATTCTGGGTAGACACTGCTTGAATTTTGCATCATTTGCATTTCTTTTAACTAGAGATGTCCAATAATGGCTTTTTTGTCGATATCCGATATCCCGATATTGTCCAACTCTTAATTACCGATACCGATATCAAGCGGTAGCGATATATTCAGTGGTGGAATGAACACATTATTATGCCTAATTTTGTTGTGATGCCCCGCTGGATGCATTAAACAATGTAACAAGGTTTTACAAAATAAATCAACTCAAGTTATGGAAAAAAGTGCCAACATGGCACTGCCATATTTATTATTGAAGTCACAAAGTGCATTCTTTTTTTTTAACATGCCTCAAAACAGCAGCTTGGAATTTGGGACATGCTCTCCCTGAAATAATCCTGATACCCACTACAACTATGGGAAATACTATACTTTGACTTTCACAAAGTGCATTTATTTGTATTTTTTAATTTTTAAACATGCCTCAAAACAACAGCTACAAAAACAATGAAGGCACACAGCTTCAGTCCAGAGTATACTAGAAACTGGGCTCAATCTGCCCTGTTCTTAACGTATTCGTATGAGTCAGTCTAGACAAGTAGATAACACAGCCATCCTTTGAAGTGCATGGACATTAATAAAACTGCTTTAGTCTAGACTAGTAGATAACACCTCGACTAATAGATAACACAGCCATCCTTTAAAGTGCATGAACATTAATAAAACTGCTTCAGTCTAGACTAGTAGAAAACAGCCATCCTTTAAAGTGCATGAACATTAATAAAACTGCTTCAGTCTAGAGTCGTAGATAACACAGCCATCCTTTAAAGTGCATGAACATTAATAAAACTGCTTCAGTCTAGACTAGTAGAAAACACAGTTATCCTTTGAAGTGCACAAAAATTAATAAAACTGCTTTAGTCTAGACTAGTAGATAACACCTCGACTAATAGATAACACAGCCATCCTTTAAAGTGCACGAACATTAATAAAACTGCTTCAGTCTAGACTAGTAGATAACACCTCGACTAATAGATAACACAGCCATCCTTTAAAGTGCATGAACATTAATAAAACTGCTTCAGTCTAGACTAGTAGAAAACACAGTTATCCTTTGAAGTGCACAAAAATTAATAAAACTGCTTTAGTCTAGACTAGTAGATAACACCTCGACTAATAGATAACACAGCCATCCTTTAAAGTGCACGAACATTAATAAAACTGCTTCAGTCTAGACTAGTAGATAACACCTCGACTAATAGATAACACAGCCATCCTTTAAAGTGCATGAACATTAATAAAGCTGCTTCAGTCTAGACTAGTAGAAAACACAGTCATCCTTTAAAGTGCATGAACATTAATACAACTGCTTCAGTCTAGACTAGTAGACAACACAGCCATCCTTTAAAGTGCATGGACATTAATAAAACTGCTTCAGTCTAGACTAGTAGACAACACAGCCATCCTTTAAAGTGCATGAACATTAATAAAACTACTTCAGTCTAGACTAGTAGAAAACACAGCCATCTTTTAAAGTGCATGAACATTAATAGAACTGCTTCAGTCTAGACTAGTAGATAACACAGCCATCCTTTAAAGTGCATGAACATTAATACAACTGCTTCAGTCTAGACTAGTAGATAACACAGCCATCCTTTAAAGTGCATGAACATTAATAAAAATGCTTCCGTCTAGACTAGTAGAAAACACAGCCATCCTTTAAAGTGCATGAACATTAATAAAACTGCTTCAGTCTAGACTAGTAGAAAACACAGCCATCCTTTAAAGTGCATGAACATTAATAAAACCGCTTCAGTCTAGACTAGTAGACAACACAGCCATCCTTTAAAGTGCATGAACATTAATAAAACTGCTTCAGTCTAGACTAGTAGACAACACAGCCATCCTTTAAAGTGCATGAACATTAATAAAACTGCTTCAGTCTAGACTAGTAGAAAACACAGCCATCCTTTAAAGTGCATGAACATTAATAAAACTGCTTCAGTCTAGACTAGTAGACAACACAGCCATCCTTTAAAGTGCATGAACATTATTAAAACTGCTTCAGTCTAGACTAGTAGACAACACAGCCATCCTTTAAAGTGCATGAACATTAATAAAACTGCTTCAGTCTAGACTAGTAGAAAACACAGCCATCCTTTAAAGTGCATGAACATTAATAAAACTGCTTCAGTCTAGACTAGTAGACAACACAGCCATCCTTTAAAGTGCATGAACATTAATAAAACTGCTTCAGTCTAGACTAGTAGAAAACACAGCCATCCTTTAAAGTGCATGAACATTAATAAAACTGCTTCAGTCTAGACTAGTAGATAACACAGCCATCCTTTAAAGTGCATGAACATTAATAAAACTGCTTCAGTCTAGACTAGTAGATAACACAGCTATCCTTTAAACTGCATGAACATTAATAAAACTGCTTCAGTCTAGACTAGTAGAAAACACAGCCATCCTTTAAAGTGCATGAACATTAATAAAACTGCTTCAGTCTAGACTAGTAGATAACACAGCCATCCTTTAAAGTGCATGAACATTAATACAACTGCTTCAGTCTAGACTAGTAGATAACACAGCCATCCTTTAAAGTGCATGAACATTAATAAAACTGCTTCAGTCTAGACTAGTAGAAAACACAGCCATCCTTTAAAGTGCATGAACATTAATACAACTGCTTCAGTCTAGACTAGTAGATAACACAGCCATCCTTTAAAGTGCATGAACATTAATACAACTCAGTCTAGACTAGTAGAAAACACAGCCATCCTTTAAAGTGCATGAACATTAATACAACTGCTTCAGTCTAGACTAGTAGAAAACACAGCCATCTTTTAAAGTGCAAGAACATTAATAAAACTGCTTCAGTCTAGACTAGTAGAAAACACAGCCATCCTTTGAAGTGCATGAACATTAATAAAACTGCTTCAGTCTAGACTAGTAGAAAACACAGCCATCCTTTAAAGTGCATGAACATTAATAAAACTGCTTCAGTCTAGACTAGTAGAAAACACAGCCATCCTTTAAACTGCATGAACATTAATATAACTGCTTCAGTCTAGACTAGTAGAAAACACAGCCATCCTTTAAAGTGCATGAACATTAATAAAACTGCTTCAGTCTAGACTAGTAGATAACACAGCTATCCTTTAAAGTGCATGAACATTAATAAAACTGCTTCAGTCTAGACTAGTAGATAACACAGCTATCCTTTAAAGTGCATGAACATTAATAAAACTGCTTCAGTCTAGACTAGTAGAAAACACAGCCATCCTTTAAAGTGCATGAACATTAATACAACTGCTTCAGTCTAGACTAGTAGATAACACAGCCATCCTTTAAAGTGCATGAACATTAATACAACTCAGTCTAGACTAGTAGAAAACACAGCCATCCTTTAAAGTGCATGAACATTAATACAACTGCTTCAGTCTAGACTAGTAGAAAACACAGCCATCCTTTAAAGTGCATGAACATTAATAAAACTGCTTCAGTCTGGACTAGTAGACAACACAGCCATCCTTTAAAGTGCATGAACATTAATAAAACTGCTTCAGTCTAGACTAGTAGAAAACACAGCCATCCTTTAAAGTGCATGAACATTAATAAAACTGCTTCAGTCTAGACTAGTAGATAACACAGCCATCCTTTAAAGTGCATGAACATTAATAAAACTGCTTCAGTCTAGACTAGTAGATAAAACAGCCATCCATTAAAGTGCATGAACATTAATAAAACTGCTTCAGTCTAGACTAGTAGAAAACACAGCCATCCATTAAAGTGCATGAACAGTAATAAAACTGCTTCAGTCTAGACTAGTAGAAAACACAGCCATCCTTTAAAGTGCATGAACATTAATAAAACTGCTTCAGTCTAGACTAGTAGATAACACAGCCATCCTTTAAAGTGCATGAACATTAATAAAACTGCTTCAGTCTAGACTAGTAGAAAACACAGCCTTCCTTTAAAGTGCATGAACATTAATAAAACTGCTTCAGTCTAGACTAGTAGAAAACACAGCCATCCTTTAAAGTGCATGAACATTAATAAAACTGCTTCAGTCTAGACTAGTAGATAACACAGCCATCCTTTAAAGTGCATGAACATTAATAAAACTGCTTCAGTCTGGACTAGTAGATAACACAGCCATCCTTTAAACTGCATGAACATTAATAAAACTGCTTCAGTCTAGACTAGTAGAAAACACAGCCATCCTTTAAAGTGCATGAACATTAATAAAACTGCTTCAGTCTAGACTAGTAGAAAACACAGCCATCCTTTAAAGTGCATGAACATTAATAAAACTGCTTCAGTCTAGACTAGTAGAAAACACAGCCATCCTTTAAAGTGCATGAACATTAATAAAACTGCTTCAGTCTGGACTAGTAGAAAACACAGCCATCCTTTAAAGTGCATGAACATTAATAAAACTGCTTCAGTCTAGACTAGTAGATAACACAGTCATCCTTTAAAGTGCATGGGGAAAGGAGGCATAAAACACAAATAAAACAGCTTCACTCAGTCCAGACTATTAGTCTATTTGTGCAAAGAGTGAGCTAATTATTTTTCTCCTTGCCATCACGTGTGAGAGGTAGATCTTTCTGAAAGAAAACAAGCATCTGCAAGGGATTCTGGGTATTTGTCCTGTTGTGTTTATGTTGCGTTACGGTGCGGCTGTTCTCCCCAAATGTGCTTGTCATTCTTGTTTGGTGTGGGTTCACAGCGTGGCGCATATTTGTAACAGTGTTAAAGTTGTTTATACGGCCACCCTCAGTGTGACCTGTATGGCTGTTGACCAAGTATGCTTTGCATTCACGTGTGTGTGTGAAAAGCCGTAGATATTATGTGACTGGGCCGGCACGTAAAAGGCAGTGCCTTTAAGGTTTATTGGCGCTCTGTACTTCTCCCTACGGCCGTGTACACAGCGGCCTTTTAAAAAGTCATACATTTTACTTTTTGAAACAGATATCGATCATTTCCGATATTACATTTTAAAGCATGTATCGGCATTCCTACTTTGAACCTTTATCAAGTCATTCTGGGGGTTCATGATCCTGTCTTTTAGTGAGGCGGCTCTACTCCTCCTGCAGGTGTGAAGATGACCACACAGTCAGGCCTGTCATGTGCAACATTCTTACTTGGCCACAACACAAATGAGATGCAACAAAAGAGCTGTATGAATAATAATGATGTATCATGTTCACCATCAACTCATCATGCCATTGACTCCACTGAGGCATTGAGAAGATTATTTCAAGTCCAGGGACATCCTCCCAGCGAGGGTCACACGCTGTCCTTCAGGAGATAAAACATGTTTTACTCACGTCAGCTTATCAGAGTCTCCATGGCCTAAATGAGCGGTCTTATCGCAGGATTGACACAGACAAGGATGAGCGTCACCGCTTGGTCATGTTTCACTTCACTTTCTGGCAAAACTCATGTCTGAGAGTTCTTGCATGTAAGTGAATCATTTGGATGCACAAAAGCAGTGAAGTTGTCACGTTGTGTAAATGGTAAATAAGAAGAGAATACAACAAATCCTTTTCAACTTATATTCAATTGAATAGACTGCAAAGACAAGATATTTCATGTTCACACTGAGAAACTTCATTTTTAAATTTGCGAAAAATCATTAAAGGGGAACATTATCACCAGACCTATGTAAGCGTCAATATATACCTTGATGTTGCAGAAAAAAGACCATATATTTTTTTAACCGATTTCCGAACCCATCCATCCATCCATCTTCTTCCGCTTATCCGAGGTCGGGTCGCGGGGGCAGCAGCTTAAGCAGGGAAGCCCAGACTTCCCTCTCCCCAGCCACTTGGTCCAGCTCCTCCCGGGGGATCCCGAGGCGTTCCCAGGCCAGCCGGGAGAGATAGTCTTCCCAGCGTGTCCTGGGTCTTCCCCGCGGCCTCCTACCGGTCAGACGTGCCCGAAACACCTCCCTAGGGAGGCGTTCGGGTGGCATCCTGACCAGATGCCCGAACCACCTCATCTGGCTCCTCTCCATGTGGAGGAGCAGCGGCTTTACTTTGAGCTCCCCCCGGATGACAGAGCTTCTCACCCTATCTCTAAGGGAGAGCCCCGCCACCCGGCGGAGGAAACTCATTTAGTCCGCTTGTACCCGTGATCTTGTCCTTTCGGTCATGACCCAAAGCTCATGACCATAGGTGAGGATGGGAACGTAGATCGACCGGTAAATCGAGAGCTTTGCCTTCCGGCTCAGCTCCTTCTTCACCACAACAGATCGATACAGCGTCCGCATTACTGAAGACGCCGCACCGATCCGCCTGTCGATCTCACGATCCACTCTTCCCTCACTCGTGAACAAGACTCCGAGGTACTTGAACTCCTCCACTTGGGGCAAGATCTCCTCCCCAACCCGGAGATGGCACTCCACCCTTTTCCGGGAGAGAACTATGGACTCGGACTTGGAGGTGCTGATTCCCATCCCAGTCGCTTCACACTCGGCTGCGAACCGATCCAGCGAGAGCTGAAGATCTTGGCCGGAGGAAGCCATCAGGACCACATCATCTGCAAATAGCAGAGACCTAATCCTGCAGCCACCAAACCAGATCCCCTCAACGCCCTGACTGCGCCTAGAAATTCTGTCCATAAAAGTTATGAACAGAATCAGCGACAAAGGGCAGCTTTGGCGGAGTCCAACCCTCACTGGAAACGTGTCCGACTTACTGCCGGCAATGCGGACCAAGCTCTGGCACTGATCATACAGGGAGCGGACTGCCACAATAAGACAGTCCGTTACCCCATACTCTCTGAGCACTCCCTACAGGACTTCCCGGGGTACACGGTCGAATGCCTTCTCCAAGTCCACAAAGCACATGTAGACTGGTTGGGCAAACTCCCATGCACCCTCAAGGACCCTGCCGAGAGTATAGAGCTGGTCCACAGTTCCACGACCAGGACGAAAACCACACTGTTCCTCCTGAATCCGAGGTTCGACTATCCGGCATAGCCTCCTCTCCAGTACACCTGAATAGACCTTACCGGGAAGGCTGAGGAGTGTGATCCCACGATAGTTGGAACACACCCTCCGGTTCCCCTTCTTAAAGAGAGGAACCACCACCCCGGTCTGCCAATCCAGAGGTACCGCCCCCGATGTCCACGTGATGTTGCAGAGTCTTGTCAACCAAGACAGTCTTGGTTGACAAGACTCTGCAACATCGATTTCCGAACTCTAAATGGGTGAATTTTGGCGAATTAAACGCCTTTCTATTATTCGCTCTCGGAGCGATGACGTCACATCGGGAAGCAATCCGCCATTTTCTCAAACACCGAGTCAAATCAGCTCTGTTATTTTCCGTTTTTTTCGACTGTTTTCCGTACCTTGGAGACATCATGCCTCGTCGGTGTGTCGTCGGAGGGTGTAACAACACCAACAGGGACGGATTCAAGTTGCACCAGTGGCCCAAAGATGCCAAAGTGGCAAGAAATTGGACGTTTGTTCCGCACACTTTACCCACGAAAGCTATGCTACGACAGAGATGGCAAGAATGTGTGGATATCCTGCGACACTCAAAGCAGATGCATTTCCAACCATAAAGTCAAAGAAATCTGCCGCCAGACCCCCATTGAATCTGCCGGAGTGTGTGAGCAATTCAGGGACAAAGGACCTCGCTAGCACGGCAAGCAATGGCGGCAGTTTGTTCCCGCAGACGAGCGAGCTAAACCCCCTGGATGTCTTGGCTCACACCGTCCCTTATGCCACCGAAGATGATCAAGAGAAGAATATCGACCCTAGCTTACCTGGCCTGCTGACATGAGGGTATGTCTACAGAATATATTAATTGATGAAAATTGGGCTGTCTGCACTCTCAAAGTGCATGTTGTTGCCAAATGTATTTCATATGCTGTAAACCTAGTTCATAGTTGTTAGTTTCCTTTAATGCCAAACAAACACATACCAATCGTTGGTTAGAAGGCGATCGCCAAATTCGTCCTCGCTTTCTCCCGTGTCGCTGGCTGTCGTGTCGTTTTCGTGGGTTTCGCTTGCATACGGTTCAAACCGATATGGCTCAATAGCTTCAGTTTCTTCTTCAATTTGGTTTTCGCTACCTGCCTCCACACTACAACCATCCGTTTCAATACATGCGTAATCTGTTGAATCGCTTAAGCCGCTGAAATCCGAGTCTGAATCCGAGCTAATGTCGCTATAGCTTGCTGTTCTTTCCGCCATGTTTGTTTGTGTTGGCTTCACTATGTGACGTCACAGGAAAATGGACGGGTGTATATAACGATGGTTAAAATCAGGCACTTTGAAGCTTTTTTTAGGGATATTGCGTGATGGGTAACATTTTGAAAAAAACTTCGAAAAATAAAACAAGCAACTCGGAACTGATTTTTAATGGTTTTAACCCTTCTGAAATTGTGATAATGTTCCCCTTTAACTTAGAATTTAATGGCAGCAACACATTGCAAAAACGTTGGCACACGGGCATTTTTACCACTGTGTTACATGGCCTTTCCTTTTAACAACACTCAGTGAATGTTTGGGAACTGAGGAGACACATTTTTGAAGCTTCTCAGGTGGAATTCTTTCCCATTCTTGCTTGATGTACAGCTTAAGTTGTTCAACAGTCCGGGGGTCTCCGTTGTGCTATTTTAGGCTTCATAATGCGCCACACATTTTCAATGTCTGGACTACAGGCAGGCCAGTCTAGTACCCACGCTCTTTTACTATGAAGCCACGTTGATGTAACACGTGGCTTGGCATTGTCTTGCTGAAATAAGCAGGGGCGTCCATGGTAACGTTGCTTGGATGGCAACATATGTTGCTCCAAAACCTGTATGTACCTTTCAGCATTAATGGTGCCTTCACAGATGTGTAAGTTACCCATGTCTTGGCCACTAATACACCCCCACACCATCACACATGCTGCCTTTTACACTTTGCGCCTAGAACAATCCAGATGGTTCTTTTCCTCTTTGGTCCGGAGGACACGACGTCCACAGTTTCCAAAAACAATTTGAAATGTGGACTCGTCAGACTACAGAACACTTTTCCATTTTGCATGAGTCCATCTTAGATGAGCTCGGGCCCAGCAAAGCCTGCGGCGTTTCTGGGTGTTGTTGATAAATGTCTGTGGCTTTGCATAGGAGAGTTTTAACTTGCACTTACAGATGTAGCGACCAACTGTAGTTACTGACAGTGGTTTTCTGAAGTGTTCCTGAGCCCATGTGGTGATATCCTTTACACACTGATGTCGCTTTTTGATGCAGTACAGCCTGAGGGATCCAAGGTCACGGGCATTCAATGTTGCCTACGTGCAGTGATTTCTCCAGATTCTCAGAAACTTTTGATGATATTACGGAGCGTAGATGGTGAAATCCCTAAATTCCTTGCAATAGCTGGTTGAGAAATGTTGTTCTTAAACAATTTGCTCAGGCATTTGTTCACAAAGTGGTGACCCTCGCCCCCGTCCTTGTTTGTTTCATGGAAGCTGCTTTTATACCCAATCATGGCACCCACCTGTTCCCAGTTAGCCTGTTCACCTGTGGGATGTTCCAAATAAGTCTTTGATGGGCATTCCTCAACTTTCTCAGTCTTTTTTGCCACTTGTGCCAGCTTTTTTGAAACATTTTGCAGGCATCAAATTCCGGATGAGCTAATATTTGCTAAAAATAAAGTTAAGTATCTTGTCTTTGCAGTCTATTCAATTGAATACAGGTAAAAGCCAGTGAATTAGAATATTTTGAAAAACTTGATTTATTTCAGTAATTGCATTCAAAAGGTGTAACTTGTACATTATATTTATTCATTGCACACAGACTGATGCATTCAAATGTTTATTTCATTTAATTTTGATGATTTGAAGTGGCAACAAATGAAAATCCAAAATTCCGTGTGTCACAAAATTAGAATATTACTTAAGGCTAATACAAAAAAGGGATTTTTAGAAATGTTGGCCAACTGAAAAGTATGAAAATGAAAAATATGAGCATGTACAATACTCAATACTTGGTTGGAGCTCCTTTTGCCTCAATTACTGCGTTAATGCGGCGTGGCATGGAGTCGATGAGTTTCTGGCACTGCTCAGGTGTTATGAGAGCCCAGGTTGCTCTGATAGTGGCCTTCAACTCTTCTGCGTTTTTGGGTCTGGCATTCTGCATCTTCCTTTTCACAATACCCCACAGATTTTCTATGGGGCTAAGGTCAGGGGAGTTGGCGGGCCAATTTAGAACAGAAATACCATGGTCCGTAAACCAGGCACGGGTAGATTTTGCGCTGTGTGCAGGCGCCAAGTCCTGTTGGAACTTGAAATCTCCATCTCCATAGAGCAGGTCAGCAGCAGGAAGCATGAAGTGCTCTAAAACTTGCTGGTAGACGGCTGCGTTGACCCTGGATCTCAGGAAACAGAGTGGACCGACACCAGCAGATGACATGGCACCCCAAACCATCACTGATGGTGGAAACTTTACACTAGACTTCAGGCAACGTGGATCCTGTGCCTCTCCTGTCTTCCTCCAGACTCTGGGACCTCGATTTCCAAAGGAAATGCAAAATTTGCATGGTTGGGTGATGGTTTGGGGTGCCATGTCATCTGCTGGTGTCGGTCCACTCTGTTTCCTGAGATCCAGGGTCAACGCAGCCGTCTACCAGCAAGTTCATGCTTCCTGCTGCTGACCTGCTCTATGGAGATGGAGATTTCAAGTTCCAACAGGACTTGGCGCCTGCACACAGCGCAAAATCTACCCGTGCCTGGTTTACGGACCATGGTATTTCTGTTCTAAATTGGCCCGCCAACTCCCCTGACCTTAGCCCCATAGAAAATCTGTGGGGTATTGTGAAAAGGAAGATGCAGAATGCCAGACCCAAAAACGCAGAAGAGTTGAAGGCCACTATCAGAGCAACCTGGGCTCTCATAACACCTGAGCAGTGCCAGAAACTCATCGACTCCATGCCACGCCGCATTAACGCAGTAATTGAGGCAAAAGGAGCTCCAACCAAGTATTGAGTATTGTACATGCTCATATTTTTCATTTTCATACTTTTCAGTTGGCCAACATTTCTAAAAATCCCTTTTTTGTATTAGCCTTAAGTAATATTCTAATTTTGTGACACACGGAATTTTGGATTTTCATTTGTTGCCACTTCAAATCATCAAAATTAAATGAAATAAACATTTGAATGCATCAGTCTGTGTGCAATGAATAAATATAATGTACAAGTTACACCTTTTGAATGCAATTACTGAAATAAATCAAGTTTTTCAAAATATTCTAATTTACTGGCTTTTACCTGTATAAGTTGAAAAGGATTTGTTGTATTCTCTTTTTATTTATAATTTACACAACGTGTAAATGTTTTTGGTCTTGTACATTTTGGCCCTGCAACTCCAACCGTGACCTGGATGCTGGCACCATGAACAGTCTGCTGCAAAGATGGATCACTGCACAGTTGTTGGTTTTCCAACTCCCACGTCACCAGCTGTGTGCTCAGAGCGAGGATTTCCCCCGCCATCTTGTCCAAGGCTGAGGAATAGTTTTGTACCTCCTAAGTTGGCAAGTATGATAATATGAACAGTACACGGCATTTCAAATATAATGTAGATACAAAGTGGTGGTTGCAGTACAGTAGTTGCCAGAATTGTGAAGATAATTTATTTAATTACAAAATAATAAAGCATCAAAGGGATGTTTTCATGTCTGTACATGGAAGAATGTGTAAAAGAACAACCACTAGATGTCACTATAAGCCCATCTCATAATAGAGAACTGGACTTGGAAGGACAAGGCAATTGTGATCTCCAAATCAATGCAATGAAGTGTTCATTCTTTCTTCTGTTAGCAATTAATGCTGAATTATTAGGAGACTTGCACTAAATCAGGGGTGCTCACACTTTTTCTGCAGGCGAGCTACTTTTCAATTGATCAAGTCGTGGGGATCTACCTCATTCATATATATCATTTATATTTACTTATTTATGAAATATATGTTTTTGTTAACAAGTTAAAGGTGTTTAATGATAATACAAGAATGTTTAATACATATAGTTAATATTGTTAACAACTTAAAGGTGTTTAAAGATAATACAAGCATGTTTAACACGTATAGTTAATATTGTTGACAAGTTAAAGATGTTTAATGATAATGCAAGCATGTTTAACACATATAGTTAATATTGTTAACAAGTTAAAGGTGTTTAATGATAATGCAAGCATGTTTAACACATATAGTTAATATTGTTAACAAGTTAAAGATGTTTAATGATAATGCAAGCATGTTTAATACATATAGTTAATATTGTTAATAAATTAAAGGTGTTTAATGCTAAAACAAGAATGTTTAATACATATAGTTAATATTGTTAATAAATTAAAGGTGTTTAAAGATAATGCAAGCATGTTTAACACATATAGTTAATATTGTTAACAAGTTAAAGGTGTTTAAAGATAATGCAAGCATGTTTAACACATATAGTTAATATTGTTAACAAGTTAAAGGTGTTTAAAGATAATACAAGCATGTTTAACACATATAATTAATATTGTTAACAAGTTAAAGATGTTTAATGATAATGCAAGCATGTTTAACACATAGTTAATATTGTTAACAAGTTAAAGGTGTTTAAAGATAATACAAGCATGTTTAACACATATAGTTAATATTGTTAACAACTTAAAGGTGTTTAATGATAATGCAAGCATGTTTAATACATATAGTTAATATTGTTAATAAATTAAAGGTGTTTAATGCTAAAACAAGAATGTTTAATACATATAGTTAATATTGTTAATAAATTAAAGGTGTTTAAAGATAATGCAAGAATGTTTAATACATATAGTTAATATTGTTAACAAGTTAAAGATGTTTAATGATAATGCAAGCATGTTTAACACATATAGTTAATATTGTTAACAAGTTAAAGGTGTTTAATGATAATGCAAGCATGTTAAACACATATAGTTAATATTGTTAACAAGTTAAAGATGTTTAATGATAATGCAAGCATGTTTAACACATATTGTTAATATTGTTAACAAGTTAAAGGTGTTTAAAGATAATACAAGCATGTTTAACACATATAATTAATATTGTTAACAAGTTAAAGATGTTTAATGATAATGCAAGCATGTTTAACACATAGTTAATATTGTTAACAAGTTAAAGGTGTTTAAAGATAATACAAGCATGTTTAACACATATAGTTAATATTGTTAACAACTTAAAGGTGTTTAATGATAATGCAAGCATGTTTAATACATATAGTTAATATTGTTAATAAATTAAAGGTGTTTAATGCTAAAACAAGAATGTTTAATACATATAGTTAATATTGTTAATAAATTAAAGGTGTTTAAAGATAATGCAAGAATGTTTAATACATATAGTTAATATTGTTAACAAGTTAAAGATGTTTAATGATAATGCAAGCATGTTTAACACATATAGTTAATATTGTTAACAAGTTAAAGATGTTTAATGATAATGCAAGCATGTTTAACACATATAGTGAATATTGTTAACAAGTTAAAGGTGTTTAATGATAATGCAAGCATGTTTAATACATATAGTTAATATTGTTAATAAATTAAAGGTGTTTAATGCTAAAACAAGAATGTTTAATACATATAGTTAATATTGTTAATAAATTAAAGGTGTTTAAAGATAATGCAAGAATGTTTAATACATATAGTTAATATTGTTAACAAGTTAAAGATGTTTAATGATAATGCAAGCATGTTTAACACATATAGTTAATATTGTTAACAAGTTAAAGGTGTTTAATGATAATGCAAGCATGTTAAACACATATAGTTAATATTGTTAACAAGTTAAAGATGTTTAATGATAATGCAAGCATGTTTAACACATATTGTTAATATTGTTAACAAGTTAAAGGTGTTTAAAGATAATACAAGCATGTTTAACACATATAATTAATATTGTTAACAAGTTAAAGATGTTTAATGATAATGCAAGCATGTTTAACACATAGTTAATATTGTTAACAAGTTAAAGGTGTTTAAAGATAATACAAGCATGTTTAACACATATAGTTAATATTGTTAACAACTTAAAGGTGTTTAATGATAATGCAAGCATGTTTAATACATATAGTTAATATTGTTAATAAATTAAAGATGTTTAATGCTAAAACAAGAATGTTTAATACATATAGTTAATATTGTTAATAAATTAAAGGTGTTTAAAGATAATGCAAGAATGTTTAATACATATAGTTAATATTGTTAACAAGTTAAAGATGTTTAATGATAATGCAAGCATGTTTAACACATATAGTTAATATTGTTAACAAGTTAAAGGTGTTTAATGATAATGCAAGCATGTTAAACACATATAGTTAATATTGTTAACAAGTTAAAGATGTTTAATGATAATGCAAGCATGTTTAACACATATTGTTAATATTGTTGACAAGTTAAAGGTGTTTAAAGATAATACAAGCATGTTTAACACATATAATTAATATTGTTAACAAGTTAAAGATGTTTAATGATAATGCAAGCATGTTTAACACATAGTTAATATTGTTAACAAGTTAAAGGTGTTTAAAGATAATACAAGCATGTTTAACACATATAGTTAATATTGTTAACAACTTAAAGGTGTTTAATGATAATGCAAGCATGTTTAATACATATAGTTAATATTGTTAATAAATTAAAGGTGTTTAATGCTAAAACAAGAATGTTTAATACATATAGTTAATATTGTTAATAAATTAAAGGTGTTTAAAGATAATGCAAGAATGTTTAATACATATAGTTAATATTGTTAACAAGTTAAAGATGTTTAATGATAATGCAAGCATGTTTAACACATATAGTTAATATTGTTAACAAGTTAAAGATGTTTAATGATAATGCAAGCATGTTTAACACATATAGTGAATATTGTTAACAAGTTAAAGGTGTTTAATGATAATGCAAGCATGTTTAATACATATAGTTAATATTGTTAATAAATTAAAGGTGTTTAATGCTAAAACAAGAATGTTTAATACATATAGTTAATATTGTTAATAAATTAAAGGTGTTTAAAGATAATGCAAGAATGTTTAATACATATAGTTAATATTGTTAACAAGTTAAAGATGTTTAATGATAATGCAAGCATGTTTAACACATATAGTTAATATTGTTAACAAGTTAAAGGTGTTTAATGATAATGCAAGCATGTTAAACACATATAGTTAATATTGTTAACAAGTTAAAGATGTTTAATGATAATGCAAGCATGTTTAACACATATTGTTAATATTGTTAACAAGTTAAAGGTGTTTAAAGATAATACAAGCATGTTTAACACATATAATTAATATTGTTAACAAGTTAAAGATGTTTAATGATAATGCAAGCATGTTTAACACATAGTTAATATTGTTAACAAGTTAAAGGTGTTTAAAGATAATACAAGCATGTTTAACACATATAGTTAATATTGTTAACAACTTAAAGGTGTTTAATGATAATGCAAGCATGTTTAATACATATAGTTAATATTGTTAATAAATTAAAGGTGTTTAATGCTAAAACAAGAATGTTTAATACATATAGTTAATATTGTTAATAAATTAAAGGTGTTTAAAGATAATGCAAGAATGTTTAATACATATAGTTAATATTGTTAACAAGTTAAAGATGTTTAATGATAATGCAAGCATGTTTAACACATATAGTTAATATTGTTAACAAGTTAAAGATGTTTAATGATAATGCAAGCATGTTTAACACATATAGTGAATATTGTTAACAAGTTAAAGGTGTTTAATGATAATGCAAGCATGTTTAATACATATAGTTAATATTGTTAATAAATTAAAGGTGTTTAATGCTAAAACAAGAATGTTTAATACATATAGTTAATATTGTTAATAAATTAAAGGTGTTTAAAGATAATGCAAGAATGTTTAATACATATAGTTAATATTGTTAACAAGTTAAAGATGTTTAATGATAATGCAAGCATGTTTAACACATATAGTTAATATTGTTAACAAGTTAAAGGTGTTTAATGATAATGCAAGCATGTTAAACACATATAGTTAATATTGTTAACAAGTTAAAGATGTTTAATGATAATGCAAGCATGTTTAACACATATTGTTAATATTGTTAACAAGTTAAAGGTGTTTAAAGATAATACAAGCATGTTTAACACATATAATTAATATTGTTAACAAGTTAAAGATGTTTAATGATAATGCAAGCATGTTTAACACATAGTTAATATTGTTAACAAGTTAAAGGTGTTTAAAGATAATACAAGCATGTTTAACACATATAGTTAATATTGTTAACAACTTAAAGGTGTTTAATGATAATGCAAGCATGTTTAATACATATAGTTAATATTGTTAATAAATTAAAGGTGTTTAATGCTAAAACAAGAATGTTTAATACATATAGTTAATATTGTTAATAAATTAAAGGTGTTTAAAGATAATGCAAGAATGTTTAATACATATAGTTAATATTGTTAACAAGTTAAAGATGTTTAATGATAATGCAAGCATGTTTAACACATATAGTTAATATTGTTAACAAGTTAAAGGTGTTTAATGATAATGCAAGCATGTTAAACACATATAGTTAATATTGTTAACAAGTTAAAGATGTTTAATGATAATGCAAGCATGTTTAACACATATTGTTAATATTGTTAACAAGTTAAAGGTGTTTAAAGATAATACAAGCATGTTTAACACATATAATTAATATTGTTAACAAGTTAAAGATGTTTAATGATAATGCAAGCATGTTTAACACATAGTTAATATTGTTAACAAGTTAAAGGTGTTTAAAGATAATACAAGCATGTTTAACACATATAGTTAATATTGTTAACAACTTAAAGGTGTTTAATGATAATGCAAGCATGTTTAATACATATAGTTAATATTGTTAATAAATTAAAGGTGTTTAATGCTAAAACAAGAATGTTTAATACATATAGTTAATATTGTTAATAAATTAAAGGTGTTTAAAGATAATGCAAGAATGTTTAATACATATAGTTAATATTGTTAACAAGTTAAAGATGTTTAATGATAATGCAAGCATGTTTAACACATATAGTTAATATTGTTAACAAGTTAAAGATGTTTAATGATAATGCAAGCATGTTTAACACATATAGTGAATATTGTTAACAAGTTAAAGGTGTTTAATGATAATGCAAGCATGTTTAATACATATAGTTAATATTGTTAATAAATTAAAGGTGTTTAATGCTAAAACAAGAATGTTTAATACATATAGTTAATATTGTTAATAAATTAAAGGTGTTTAAAGATAATGCAAGAATGTTTAATACATATAGTTAATATTGTTAACAAGTTAAAGATGTTTAATGATAATGCAAGCATGTTTAACACATATAGTTAATATTGTTAATAAATTAAAGGTGTTTAATGATAATACAAGCATGTTTAACACATATAATTAATATTGTTAACAAGTTAAAGATGTTTAATGATAATGCAAGCATGTTTAACACATAGTTAATATTGTTAACAAGTTAAAGGTGTTTAAAGATAATACAAGCATGTTTAACACATATAGTTAATATTGTTAACAACTTAAAGGTGTTTAATGATAATGCAAGCATGTTTAATACATATAGTTAATATTGTTAATAAATTAAAGGTGTTTAATGCTAAAACAAGAATGTTTAATACATATAGTTAATATTGTTAATAAATTAAAGGTGTTTAAAGATAATGCAAGAATGTTTAATACATATAGTTAATATTGTTAACAAGTTAAAGATGTTTAATGATAATGCAAGCATGTTTAACACATATAGTTAATATTGTTAACAAGTTAAAGGTGTTTAATGATAATGCAAGCATGTTAAACACATATAGTTAATATTGTTAACAAGTTAAAGATGTTTAATGATAATGCAAGCATGTTTAACACATATTGTTAATATTGTTAACAAGTTAAAGGTGTTTAAAGATAATACAAGCATGTTTAACACATATAATTAATATTGTTAACAAGTTAAAGATGTTTAATGATAATGCAAGCATGTTTAACACATAGTTAATATTGTTAACAAGTTAAAGGTGTTTAAAGATAATACAAGCATGTTTAACACATATAGTTAATATTGTTAACAACTTAAAGGTGTTTAATGATAATGCAAGCATGTTTAATACATATAGTTAATATTGTTAATAAATTAAAGGTGTTTAATGCTAAAACAAGAATGTTTAATACATATAGTTAATATTGTTAATAAATTAAAGGTGTTTAAAGATAATGCAAGAATGTTTAATACATATAGTTAATATTGTTAACAAGTTAAAGATGTTTAATGATAATGCAAGCATGTTTAACACATATAGTTAATATTGTTAACAAGTTAAAGATGTTTAATGATAATGCAAGCATGTTTAACACATATAGTGAATATTGTTAACAAGTTAAAGGTGTTTAATGATAATGCAAGCATGTTTAATACATATAGTTAATATTGTTAATAAATTAAAGGTGTTTAATGCTAAAACAAGAATGTTTAATACATATAGTTAATATTGTTAATAAATTAAAGGTGTTTAAAGATAATGCAAGAATGTTTAATACATATAGTTAATATTGTTAACAAGTTAAAGATGTTTAATGATAATGCAAGCATGTTTAACACATATAGTTAATATTGTTAACAAGTTAAAGGTGTTTAATGATAATACAAGCATGTTTAACACATATAGTTAATATTGTTAACAAGTTAAAGATGTTTAATGATAATGCAAGCATGTTTAACACATATAGTTAATATTGTTAACAAGTTAAAGATGTTTAATGATAATGCAAGCATGTTTAACACATAGTTAATATTGTTAACAAGTTAAAGGTGTTTAAAGATAATACAAGCATGTTTAACACATATAGTTAATATTGTTAACAAGTTAAAGATGTTTAATGATAATGCAAGCATGTTTAACACATATAGTTAATATTGTTAACAAGTTAAAGATGTTTAATGATAATGCAAGCATGTTTAACACATAGTTAATATTGTTAACAAGGTAAAGGTGTTTAAAGATAATACAAGCATGTTTAACACATATAGTTAATATTGTTAACAAGTTAAAGATGTTTAATGATAATGCAAGCATGTTTAATACATATAGTTAATATTGTTAATAAATTAAAGGTGTTTAATGCTAAAACAAGAATGTTTAATACATATAGTTAATATTGTTAATAAATTAAAGGTGTTTAAAGATAATGCAAGAATGTTTAATACATATAGTTAATATTGTTAACAAGTTAAAGATGTTTAATGATAATGCAAGCATGTTTAACACATATAGTTAATATTGTTAAAAAGTTAAAGGTGTTTAATGATAATACAAGCATGTTTAACACATATAGTTAATATTGTTAACAAGTTAAAGATGTTTAATGATAATGCAAGCATGTTTAACACATATAGTTAATATTGTTAACAAGTTAAAGGTGTTTAATGATAATGCAAGCATGTTTAACACATATAGTTAATATTGTTAACAAGTTAAAGATGTTTAATGATAATGCAAGCATGTTTAACACATATTGTTAATATTGTTAACAAGTTAAAGGTGTTTAAAGATAATACAAGCATGTTTAACACATATAATTAATATTGTTAACAAGTTAAAGATGTTTAATGATAATGCAAGCATGTTTAACACATATAGTTAATATTGTTAACAAGTTAAAGATGTTTAAAGATAATACAAGCATGTTTAACACATATAGTTAATATTGTTAACAAGTTAAAGATGTTTAATGATAATGCAAGCATGTTTAATACATATAGTTAATATTGTTAATAAATTAAAGGTGTTTAATGCTAAAACAATAATGTTTAATACATATAGTTAATATTGTTAATAAATTAAAGGTGTTTAATGATAATACAAGCATGTTTAACACATATAGTTAATATTGTTAACAAGTTAAAGATGTTTAATGATAATGCAAGCATGTTTAACACATATAGTTAATATTGTTAACAAGTTAAAGGTGTTTAAAGATAATACAGGCATGTTTAACACATATAGTTAATATTGTTAACAAGTTAAAAGTGTTTAAAGATAATACAAGCATGTTTAACACATATAGTTAATATTGTTAACAAGTTAAAGGTGTTTAAAGATAATACAGGCATGTTTAACACATATAGTTAATATTGTTAACAAGTTAAAAGTGTTTAAAGATAATACAAGCATGTTTAACACATATAGATTCCTTTCTTTCATGAAGACAAGAATATAAGTTGGTGTATTACCTGATTGTGATGACTTGCATTGATTGGAATCAGACAGTGGTGATGATAACGTCCGCATTTTCGAATGGAGGAGAAAAAAAGTCCTCCTTTCTGTCCAATACCACATGAAAGTGGTTGGTTTTTGGCATCTTATTTGTCCAGCTTCCGTACTCCTTTGTATACACTTTACAAGAAATACATTGTCGACAAACTCCGTAGCTTGCTAGCTTGTGCACGCCAGCTTTCTGAGACTCTTATTTTGGTAGCGCAACTGTGCAACTGTGCAGTCGGTCTTTGGAGTTTTGACGACAGGTACGGCGCCAGAGTCTGTTGAAATAAAGTGTTTCTCGCCTTCCAGTCGGTCATTTTAATGAGCTGGCAGCAGCCAGCGTCATCTCAGAAGACCCTCGGGTGCCGTGAATGTCAATCAAGTGACGAGAGTGACGTCATAGTGAAGATTTATGATCGCTCATTTTTAGGACTATTTTTTTAATGCCTGGCTGGTGATCGACTGACACACCCTCCGAGATCGACCGGTAGCTCGCGATCGACGTAATGAGCACCCCTGCACTAAATCATTTAGTGTTGTTTTATTCATCTTAATTACAAAAAAGTGCCAACAAAAACGATGATAAATCAGTTTTGCTTTACTTCACTTGTGTTTGTTGTTGCACTGCAGGAATATGTGACTAAATTGTGTTGGGGGCCACACTTCCAGAAAGCTGAGGACCAAAAGGTGAAAACTGCTCCCGTCGCTTTTTGAACCAGCCTTCGTATCTGAGGAGCGCTCTGCTGTTTTTAAATAGTTCCGGTAAAAAAAGCGAGTAATAATAATAATTGATTACATTTATAGAGAAATGTTCTTTAAACTAGACCGGGGGTCAGCAACCTCCTCTCTCAAGCTCTTTAGTGCCGCCCTGGTGGCTCCCTGGAGCATTTTTAAAAAAGGATTAAAAATGGGAAAAAATGGCGAATTTTTTTTGTTTTGTTTTAGTATGTTTTTTGTTTGAGGACAAACACGACACAAACCTTCCCAATTGTTAGAACTACCACAGTTGAATATGTTTGTGTGTATGCTTCACTCATTTGCTCAACATCCTTTTGTCCTACTCATCTCGGCGGTTCTTGAACTCACCATAGTGTGGACTGTGACGCAACAGTTTGTTTACATGTAAAATCTTCAACTCCGTATTTGTCTCATTTTGTCCACCAAAGGTTTTATGCTGTGTGTGAATGCACAAAGGTGCGCTTTGTTGATGTTATTGACTGCAGACATGTCTTAAAGCACCTTCTTTTGAGGGCATTTCAGTGTTATAACTTCACCAATATCGTTAGTTTTTAGGCCAACATGTGTCAGTTCTCCCTTTTCGGTCTACACGATGTGTCTGCTTGTAAGTACTCTGTGATTGCGCGCTGCCGAACATGCTCGTCTGCTCGTAAAACCAGCAATGTCACCACGTGACGACGAAGCGGTGTCATGCCCGCTAAAAAAAAAAAAGGGGGGGACCAATACTTTTTAGAGGCGGTATAGTATCGAATATGATTCATTAGTATTGCGGTACTATTGTTACGGTGCACGCGCAGTCTACTTCTCCCTCCTCTGCGGGAGCACTTGGAGGAGCCGTTGACAGCGCGTTCGGACACGCCCCTGCTCGCGTTGAGCGCAGCACGCCCACGCAGCACGCCCACGCAGCGACAAGCCTGCACACCTGCGACTGATCAGGGCGAGATCAATAAAGGACCAGTGGACCCAAGGATCGTCGCGGGAACTTAGCTTTCTCATGGTGTACCGTAAGCAACAAGCTTTATGCTATATTCGTGTTTCCTCTCCGTGCCTTGATTTGTCCCTTGTCTTCTCCCGTGTCCCCACAGTACCCTCCGTCGCCTGGAAAGTGAGCTGTGCGTCTCATTTTACCCTGGATCTCCCTCTGGACTCTGACTGCTTCCTTCGTTCCTCGACCTCTTGCTCGCCCCTGGATTCCGACGCCTCTCTCTCGCCCCGGATAACCTGCCTGCCCCATGGACTTCCTCGTATCTCGTTCAACACGTTGGTAACACTCACTTCAGTTAACCACACACATAGTCTTACACCACACACTCTTGTATTCTAGTTCACACTCCATTTCCTTAGTTTAGTAGTATTGTTTATTATTGTTTGTATATATATATGTATATATGTTGACTATATATATATATATATATATATATATATATATATATATATATATATATATATATATATATATATATATATATAATAAATAATTGTATATACTGCCCCCTGGTGTCTGTTTGCCGTCACCTCCTCTCAGTAAAACACAACAACTATACTAGGACTGGTATAACGTACGAACCCTAGTTTGCTTACATCCTGTGACGCCTCTGGTCCTAACTTCAACCTCATCAAATACATTTGGGATAAGCTAGAATGGAGATTGTGAAGAAGAAGACCATCTCTACTGTCCGACATCACCGTTTTGTCTGGATGAATAACATAGAAATGAAACCCCACATCTTGTAGAAGGTCAACTTTAGTTGATATTATTGCACTGTATGTACTCAACAACCTTACTGTACAACAGCGTTTCTCAAAGTGTGGGGCGCGCCCCACTGGTGGGGAATAGAGACATGACAGGTGGGGCACGAGGAACGGGAGGAAATTTCACTTTAAATTTTTTTTATTATCATTATATTCTTAGATTTTTTTTTTTACTATGCTTTCATTTTCTATACACACTGTAAATCACTTTGTGATTCTGTCTGTGAAATCCGCTACATAAATAAATGGAAATTACCGGTACTTATTTTTACTGTAGGCTTTAAATTTCTCGGTAGGAGCGAAAGTTTGACAGACATAGCAACAGTAACCAATGGGGGCGGGGCTAAGCGGAACAAACTTTCGCGCGGATGGGTAGCAGGCTAATGTGTGGACCACAATTACACAAATATATACATTTGTGACTCACACCTCAAAGGTCGTCGAGCCAGAGCCAGCGCCTGCAGAGAAACAAAAATGTGACGGGCACACACTGTGTCATTCACCGGGAAGCACTCGCGTCAAGGCAGCTCAGCCCCGAACTCAATGAGGTTTTAACAGATGTTGTGAGCGCGGTAAATTTGATCAAAACACGACCATTGAAAGCGCGACTGTTCTCTGCACTGTGTGAGGAAATGGGAGCTGATCATACAGCCGTGCTGTTTCACAGTGAAGCAAGGTGGCTCTCACGGGGCAAAGTGCTGTCACTTGCCCTGTCTTGCCAAATGCATATAGCTCCTCTTTTTTTTTTTTTTGCAAAGATTGCAAAGTGGCACTTTTATTTTATTTATTATTGAACTTGATGCAAGTTATTTGATTTATTATTGAACTTGATGCAAGTTAAAAAAACTTTTTTTTAAATTTATTATTGAACTTGATGCAAGTTATAACACTTTTTTTTTATTTATTATTGAACTTGATGCAAGTTATAAGACTTTTTTTGATTTATTATTGAACTTGATGCAAGTAATTTGATTTATTATTGAACTTGATGCAAGTTATAACACTTTTATTTGATTTATTATTGAACGTGATGCAAGTTATAACACTTTTTTTGATTTATTATTGAACTTGATGCAAGTTATAACACTTTTGTTTGATTTATTATTGAACTTGATGCAAGTTATAACACTTTTTTTGATTTATTATTGAACTTGATGCAAGTTATAACACTTTTATTTGATTTATTAATGAACTTGATGCAAGTTATAACACTTTTTTTGATTTATTATTGAACTTGATGCAAGTTATAACACTTTTTTTGATTTATTATTGAACTTGATGCAAGTTGTAACACTTTTATTTGATTTATTAATGAACTTGATGCAAGTTATAACACTTTTTTTTATTTATTATTGAACTTGATGCAAGTTATAACACTTTTTTGATTTATTATTGAACTTGATGCAAGTTATAACACTTTTTTTGATTTATTATTGAACTTGATGCAAGTTATAACACTTTTTTGATTTATTATTGAACTTGATGCAAGTTATAACACTTTTTTTGATTTAATATTGAACTTGATGCAAGTTATAACACTTTTTTTGATTTATTATTGAACTTGATGCAAGTTATAACACTTTTTTGATTTATTATTGAACTTGATGCAAGTTATGACACTTTTGTTTTATTTATTATTGAACTTGATGGAAGTTATAACACTTTTTTTGATTTATTATTGAACTTGATGCAAGTTATTTGATTTATTATTGAACTTGATGCAAGTTATAACACTTTTATTTGATTTATTATTGAACTTGATGCAAGTTATAACACTTTTTTTGATTTATCATTGAACGTGATGCAAGTTATAACACTTTTTTTGATTTATTATTGAACTTGATGCAAGTTATAACACTTTTATTTGATTTATTAATGAACTTGATGCAAGTTATAACACTTTTTTTGATTTATTATTGAACTTGATGCAAGTCATAACACTTTTTTTGATTTATTATTGAACTTGATGCAAGTTATAACACTTTTATTTGATTTATTAATGAACTTGATGCAAGTTATAACACTTTTTTTGATTTATTATTGAACTTGATGCAAGTTATAACACTTTTTTGATTTATTATTGAACTTGATGCAAGTTATAACACTTTTTTGATTTATTATTGAACTTGATGCAAGATATAACACTTTTTTTTTTATTTATTATTGAACTTGATGCAAGTTATAACACTTTTTTTGATTTATTATTGAACTTGATGCAAGTTATAACACTTTTTTGATTTATTATTGAACTTGATGCAAGTTATTTGATTTATTATTGAACTTGATGCAAGTTATAACACTTTTATTTGATTTATTATTGAACTTGATGCAAGTTATAACACTTTTTTTGATTTATTATTGAACGTGATGCAAGTTATAACACTTTTTTTGATTTATTATTGAACTTGATGCAAGTTATAACACTTTTATTTGATTTATTAATGAACTTGATGCAAGTTATAACACTTTTTTTGATTTATTATTGAACTTGATGCAAGTCATAACACTTTTTTTGATTTATTATTGAACTTGATGCAAGTTATAACACTTTTATTTGATTTATTAATGAACTTGATGCAAGTTATAACACTTTTTTTGATTTATTATTGAACTTGATGCAAGTTATAACACTTTTTTGATTTATTATTGAACTTGATGCAAGTTATAACACTTTTTTTGATTTATTATTGAACTTGATGCAAGATATAACACTTTTGTTTTATTTATTATTGAACTTGATGCAAGTTATAACACTTTTTTTGATTTATTATTGAACTTGATGCAAGTTATAACACTTTTTTGATTTATTATTGAACTTGATGCAAGTTATGACACTTTTGTTTTATTTATTATTGAACTTGATGGAAGTTATTTTATTTATTATTGAACTTGATGCAAGTTATACCACAGCTGCACAGTTATTTTATTTATTATTGAACTTGATGTTATTTTATGTTATTGAGTTTGAATGTATACAACTTGACGTTCAATAAATTTGAAAATGTTAAAGCTTGGCATTAGCGCTCTGTTGGGGCGATGGGGGCAGGTGGGGCTTGAAAACTCCCCCTTGTCCAAAGTGGGGGATGACAAAAAAAGTTTGAGAACCACTGCTGTACAACAACTCTGCCTGAAGGCTTTTGTCTCATTGAATATGATGAATTCCTCTATACCAGGGGTCAGCAACCCGCGGCCCCGAATCTTTGATCACTCTGATGCGGCTCAGCTGCATACTTGCCGACCCCCCTCCCCTCCCCCCCCGATTTTCCCGGAAGAATTCCAGATTTCTGCGCCTCTCACAGTAAACTCCCGGGATTAACATTCTCAAATTTGCACCCTTACAATAATACTAAGGGCGTGCCGTGATGGTGCAGCATGTAATGCCCTCTACAATCTGTATAAACAGCATGCCAGCCCAGCCCTTAATTATATGCATCTTCTGCTTGCACACGTAAGTGACAGCAAGGCATACTTGGTCAACAGCCACACAGGTTACACTGACGTTGCCATATAAAACAACTTTAACACTCTTACTAATAATGCGCCACACTGTGAACCAAAACCAAACAAGAATGACAAACACATTTCGGTAGAACATCTGCACCTTAACACAACATAAACACAACAGAACAAATACCCAGAATCCCATGCAGCCCTGGCTCTTCCGGGCTACATTATACACCCCTGCTACCACCAAACCCCGCCCCCACCCCAACCCTGCTCCCTCACACATCAACCCCCCCAGGCCCGGCCCTAACCAATCTGGCGCCCCAGGCAAGATTTTAGGTGGCGCCCCCCCACATCGGCAGTGAAGTGTATATACTCACAAGAAACCGAATAGCTTTGTCTTTGACCTTTTTTTTTTTTACTTACAACTATACCTAATATATAAACGGGTGGACAAGTGACTATTACCTGCAGGGCAAACATTAGCTAACCAGAAGGCAATAACAATGTAAACAAAAAACACCTGCTTAAAAGATCTAATACAAATGTCCCTGAGGAATGTAAGGTGAGTACTGTAATTACCTAACGTTACATTATTATTTTCCATAACAATTTAGCCCCCTCCACAATATTAACCCGACGTTAAAACAGAACTAGCTATTTATTGATTAGCAATTGCCGAATCATGTAACATTAGCTTAATGCTAAAAAGCCAGGTTACTATCACATTCTGTAACAGACAAATAATTTCATGTAGGCTAACGTTACCTACCTGCTACCTCTGTCTTTTCTCGTTTCTACTCCTCTTCTTTTCTCTTTTTTCTTCCCTGGGCACCTGACAGTTTTGGCCGTTTTGACATCTTGTGTTGATTTTTTGATGTGGTGACGTCCAAAAAGAGTCATGATACGGGAAGGGAGGGGGCGCACCGTGCGGGGGAGAGGGGGGGTGGAGGGGGGGGCGTAATGTTGTAACAAATAATATTTCTATTAAATAGGCTTTACTTTGCATTTTAATTAACGTGGGATTATTTTTTGTATTTAGAAATAATAATACCAACTTTTTTTTCTTTTTTTTTTTCTCCAACATTTGTGGCACTGGCGTGGCGCCCCCTGATGGACGGCGTCCTTAGCATTTGCCTATACGGCCTATGCCACGGGCCGGCCCTGAACCCCCCCCTCCTCCGTGCATCGGTTGAGGTGGGTGGGGTTTGGTAGCGGGGGTGTTCAATGTAGCCCGGAAGAGTTAGGGCTGCATGGGATTCTGGGTATTTGTTCTGTTGTGTTTATGTTGTGTTACGGTGCAGATGTTCTACCGAAATGTGTTTGTCATTCTTGTTTGGTGTGGGTTCACAGTGTGGTGCATTATTAGTAAGAGTGTTAAAGTTGTTTTATACCGCCACCGTCAGTGTAACCTGTGTGGTTGTTGACCAAGTATGCCTTGCAAGCAGAAGCCCCATACAACGTGTGACTGGGCTGGCACGCTGGTTGTAGTGGGCTCTCAATACTGTACCATCACGGCACATTCCAGAGAATAGTTGCCCTGAAATTCGTAGTTTTCCAGAAAAATTGGGAGGGTTGGCAAGTATGACGCTGTCAAGCGCCATTCATTAGCGGATTATCCGCGGATCGGGCGGATGAAATTAAAAAAAATTAGATTTTATCCGCGGGTCGGGTCGGGTCGGGTGGTTGAAATAAAAAAAAATTAGATTTTAAATAGATTCAGGCGGGTGGCTGTTAAACCAATTGGGAAATATATATACATAGTTAAATGTTGTTACCCACATACGAAAAACGAGCAGGCACCTGCAGCATATGCCACAACAGAAGAAAAAAAAAAAAGAGATGGACACTTTTACGGAGCGGAGAAGGGACGCCTCGCCGGGGTCCGGGACCGAGGCCCCTTCCCCCGAGAGGGCCCCACCGGGAGCCGTAGCTGAGGTGATCCGCGAGAAGGGCCCGACGCACGTCCAGGGTCACCACCGCGCCCACCGCACCGACACCCCGCCTCGTCCGCCTTCGCCGCGGCCGGCGTCACGCGCCCGCGCAGCTTACCTGCCCGCCACCCCTGTTGCCGGGGGCTCGTAACAGGGGTCACTCCGCGTGCTCCGCCCGCGCAGCTTACCTGCTCGCCACCCCTGTTGCCGGGGGCGCGTAACAGGGGTCACTCCGCGCGCTCCGCCCGCGCAGCTTACCTGCTCGCCACCCCTGTTGCCGGGGGCGCGTAACAGGGGTCACTCCGCGCGCAGTGCGCTCACGAAAGGGGTGGGGCTCACCTTGGTTGATATAGACAGCAGCTAGGACGGTGGCCATGGAAGTTGGAACCCGCTAAGGAGTGTGTAACAACCCACCTGCCGAACAACTAGCCCTGAAAATGGATGGCGCTGGAGCGTCGGGCCCATACCCGGCCGTCGCCGGCAGCGAGACGCGCTTGGAGGTGCGCTCAGCGCGGCTCCCATATGATTGCGCACTGGTGTGCGTCTGGGTCGTGACAGCGTGGCACGCGAATGTCTGTGCTGCATTGGATCAGTCTCCTTTCTTTAACAGGCAAAAGCTTTATAACCTCACTAATGCCTTGCATCGTCTATATTAGATATATAACAACGGGCGGGTGCGGTTCTGATCAAATGTTACATCGGGTGGATGGCGGATGGTTGACGACTTTCTGATGCGGTTGCGGATGAAATAATTACCTATCCGCGCATCTCTACCATTCATATAAAACCCGCGGGCCGCAGTAACATTCTATTTTCATATTAAGGTGTGGGCCGCGTGTCTAAGACCGCCGGTTTATACATATCACAAAGCAAAAAAAAACTTTGAATGCAGTGTTACTTCATTTTAAATTTCAAAAGATTTTTGTGGCTCCCATTGTTTTCTTTAATTTGTGAAACTGGTCAAAATGGCTCTTTGACTGGTAAAGGTTGCCGACCCCTGGTCTAGACTGTCTCATTGAATATGATGACTTCCTCTAGACTGTCTCATTGAATATGATGACTTCCTCTAGACTGTCTCATTGAATATGATGACTTCCTCTAGACTGTCTCATTGAATATGATGACTTCCTAGTCTAGACTGTCTCATTGAATATGATGACTTCCTCTAGACTGTCTCATAGAATATGATGACTTCCTCTAGACTGTCTCATTGAATATGATGACTTCCTCTAGACTGTCTCATTGAATATGATGACTTCCTCTAGACTGTCTCATTGAATATGATGACTTCCTCTAGACTGTCTCATTGAATATGATGACTTCCTCTAGACTGTCTCACTGAATATGATGACTTCCTCTAGACTGTCTCATTGAATATGATGACTTCCTCTAGACTGTCTCATTGAATATGATGACTTCCTCTAGACTGTCTCATTGAATATGATGACTTCCTCTAGACTGTCTCATTGAATATGATGACTTCCTCTAGACTGTCTCATTGAATATGATGATTTCCTCTAGACTGTCTCATTGAATATGATGACTTCCTCTAGACTGTCTCATAGAATATGATGACTTCCTCTAGACTGTCTCATTGAATATGATGACTTCCTAGTCTAGACTGTCTCATTGAATATGATGACTTCCTCTAGACTGTCTCATTGAATATGATGACTTCCTCTAGACTGTCTCATTGAATATGATGACTTCCTAGTCTAGACTGTCTCATTGAATATGATGACTTCCTCTAGACTGTCTCATTGAATATGATGACTTCCTCTAGACTGTCTCATTGAATATGATGACTTCCTCTAGACTGTCTCATTGAATATGATGACTTCCTCTAGACTGTCTCATTGAATATGATGACTTTCTGTAGACTGTCAGAAAGCAACAGCAAAAGATGAATGAGATGTAACTGAAAGCCAAAAGAGAAGATGTTGCTGCTCATGCATGTAATGGACTTTCTAGTAAGGTCTGCACCACAAATGTATTCCCTCCTTCAGTGCCTCACATCAGATGGGATGGTAACAGACCGACTCAGTAGCCATGTTACTACTGTAGGTGTTATCTACAAAACCCAAAATCAGTGAAGTTGGCACGTTCGAACTGAGAAACTTAATTTTAAATTAACGTCCACAGTTTCCAAAAACAATTTGAAATGTGGACTCGTCAGACCACAGAACACTTTTCCACTTTGCATGAGTCCATCTTAGATGTGCTCGGGTCCAGCGAAGCTGGCAGCTTTTCTGGGTGTTGTTGATAAATGGCTTTGGCTTTGCATAGTAGAGTTTTAACTTGCACTTACAGATGTAGCGACCAACTGTAGTTACTGACAGTGGGTTTCTGAAGTGTTCCTGAGCCCATGTGGTGATATCCTTTACATACTGATGTCGCTTTTTGATGCAGTACCGCCTGAGGGATTGAAGGTCTGTAATATCATGGCTTACGTGCAGTGATTTCTCCAGATTCTCTGAACCTTTTGATGATATTACTGACCTTGGATGTTGAAAACCCTAAATTCCTTGCAATAGCTGGTTGAGAAATGTTGTTCTTAAACTGTTCAACAATTTGCTCACGCATTTGTTGATAAAGTGGTGACCCTCGCCCCATCCTTGTTTGTGAATGACTGAGCATTTTATAGAAGCTGATTTTATACCCAATCATGGCCATACTTGCCAACCATCCCGATTTTCCTGGGAGACTCCCGCATTTCAGTGCACCTCCTGAAAATCTCCCGGGGAAACCATTCTCCCGAATTTGTCCCGATTTTCACCCGGATAACAATATTAAGGGCGTGCCGTGATGGCACTGCCTTTAGCGTCCTCTACAACCTGTCGACGCGTCCGCTTTTTCACCATACAAACAGCGTGCCGGCCCAGTCACATGTTGTATGAGGCTTCTGCATACACACGTAAGTGACTGCAAGACATACTTGATCAACAGCCACACAGGTCACACTGAGGGTGGCCGTATAAACAACTTTAACACTGTTACAAATATGCGCCACACTGTGAATCCACACCAAACAAGAATGACAAACACATTTCGGGGGAACATCCGCACCGTAACACAACATAAACACAACAGCACAAATACCCAGAATCCCTTGCATCCCTAACTCTTCCGGGCTACAATATACACCCCCGCTGCCACCAAACCCCACCCCCCCCAATCTCCCGAATTTGAAGGTCTCAAGGTTGGCAAGTATGATCATGGCACCCACCTGTTTCCAATTAGCCTGTTCACCTGTGGGATGTTCCAAATAAGTGTTTGATGAGCATTCCTCAACTTTCTTAGTCTTTTTTGCCCCTTGTGCCAGCTTTTTTGAAACACGTTGCAGGCATCAAATTCCAAATGAGCTAATATTTGCAAAAAATAACAAAGTTTTCCAGTTGGAATGTTAAATATCTTGTCTTTGCAGTCTATTCAATTGAATATAAGTTGAAAAGGATTTGTTGTATTCTATTTGCATTTAACCTTTTACACAACGTGACAACTTCATTGCTTTTGGGCTTTGTAATATGGAACTGGATGCCTTTAAAGAAATAACTCCTATTGTGTTGTATTAATGTGACAAGATGTTTATCATTTTGCTTTTAGTGTGATGCTGATTTTACATTGAGAAAATCCAGCAGCGTCGGTCTCCAACAAGGCAGCCTCGTTATCAAGACACGTCCTGGCGTCAGGCAGGAAACTACACGTCCATTGTCCTCTTCTCTGTCACATGTTTGGCAATCAGGCTGACTAGGCAGTGTTGAACGGTGCAGTGGGAGTGGGTCATGTGACATTTATGGGATTCCAATCTGGGATGGTGAGGTTGTGACTCCCGTGGGACGAGCACGGTAAAATTGAGCATCTAATTGAAAGGGCAATGCATAAGGTGACAAGCATGATGGTAGTTGAGGTGGGGGTTTGTACCGAGATGATGGGGAAAACGTCCATCAAACACAAAGCAGGTACTTTCCTTTATCTGGTGTGGTCTTTTTTGTGATTCCTGCGACCTAAAGTGTTTTAATTAGCAGCAGCTTTTTCAGAAATCCATCCATCCATCCATCTTCTTCCGCTTATCCGAGGTCGGGTCGCGGGGGCAGCAGCTTAAGCAGGGAAGCCCAGACTTCCCTCTCCCCAGCCACTTCGTCCAGCTCTTCCTGTGGGACCCCGAGGCGTTCCCAGGCCAGCCGGGAGACATAGTCTTCCCAACGTGTCCTGGGTCTTCCCCGCGGCCTCCTACCGGTGGGACGTGCCCTAAACACCTCCCTAGGGAGGCGTTCGGGTGGCATCCTGACCAGATGCCCGAACCACCTCATCTGGCCCCTCTCGATGTGGAGGAGCAGCGGCTTTACTTTGAGCTCCTCCCGGATGACAGAGCTTCTCACCCTATCTCTAAGGGAGAGCCCCGCCACCCGGCGGAGGAAACTCATTTCGGCCGCTTGTACCCGTGATCTTGTCCTTTCGGTCATAACCCAAAGCTCATGACCATAGGTGAGGATGGGAACGTAGATCGACCGGTAAATTGAGAGCTTTGCCTTCCGGCTCAGCTCCTTCTTCACCACAACGGATCGATACAGCGTCCGCATTACTGAAGACGCCGCACCGATCCGCCTGTCCATCTCACGATCCACTCTTCCCTCACTCGTGAACAAGACTCCGAGGTACTTGAACTCCTCTACTTGGGGCAAGATCTCCTCCCCAACCCGGAGATGGCACTCCACCCTTTTCCGGGCGAGAACCATGGACTCGGACTTGGAGGTGCTGATTCTCATCCCAGTCGCTTCACACTCAGCTGCGAACCGATCCAGTGAGAGCTGAAGATCCTGGCCAGATGAAGCCATCAGGACCACATCATCTGCAAAAAGCAGAGACCTAATCCTGCAGCCACCAAACCAGATCCCCTCAACGCCTTGACTGCGCCTAGAAATTCTGTCCATAAAAGTTATGAACAGAATCGGTGACAAAGGGCAGCCTTGGCGGAGTCCAACCCTCACTGGAAACGTGTCCGACTTACTACCGGCAATGCGGACCAAGCTCTGGCACTGATCATACAGGGAGCGGACTGCCACAATCAGACAGTCCGATACCCCGTACTCTCTGAGCACTCCCCACAGGACTTCCCGAGGGACACGGTCCAATGCCTTCTCCAAGTCCACAAAACACATGTAGACTGGTTGGGCAAACTCCCATGCACCCTCAAGGACCCTGTCGAGAGTATAGAGCTGGTCCACAGTTCCACGACCAGGACGAAAACCACACTGTTCCTCCTGAATCCGAGGTTCGACTATCCGGCGTAGCCTCCTCTCCAGTACACCCGAATAGACCTTACCGGGAAGGCTGAGGAGTGTGATCCCACGATAGTTAGAACACACCCTCCGGTTCCCCTTCTTAAAGAGAGGAACCACCACCCCGGTCTGCCAATCCAGAGGTACCGCCCCCGATGTCCACGCGATGCTGCAGCTTTTTCAGAAAGTTGCAGCAAAAGTTGTGATGTTTGGAGGACTTTTTTTTTTCAGTGTAACTGAATCATTATAAATTTGTTATCAATATTTAATGTGTTCCTTGTAAACTTAGCCTCAAAAAGCACAGGGTTGCAACAAAAATTGGAAAACAAATACCGTATTTTCTGGACCATAGGGCACACCGGATTGTAAAACGCACTGTCGATGAGCGCGTCTATTCAGGTCCCACATCTGCGGTCCTCTCCAAGGTTTCTCATAGTCATTCTCATTGACATCCCACTGGGGTGAGTTTTTCCTTGCCCTGATGTGGGATCTGAACCGAGGATGTCCTTGTGGCTTGTGCAGCCCTTTGAGACACTTGTGATTTAGGGCTATATAAATAAACATTGATTGATTGATTGATTGATAATTGGGTCCAAGAAGTATTTGATAATATTTTAATGAATGTGAATTACTCCCTTCTTTTTTGTTATCATCTTAATGAGTAAAGTAATGAGTATTAACAGTGATTAGGGCAGGGGTCGGCAACCTTTACCAGTCAAAGAGCCATTTTGACCAGTTTCACAAATTATAGAAAACAATGGGAGCCGCAAAAATGTTTGCATTTTGAAATGAAATAACACTGCATACAAAGTATTTTTTTGCTTTGTGCTATGTATAAACCAGGGGTCTCAGACACGCTGAACACACCTTTAAATGGAATTTTTAAGCTGGTGCGGCACGCGGGTTTTAAATGAATAGCGCTTGTCAGCGTCATGCGTGCCGTGATGGTACAACACTACAACCAGCGTGCCTGATCAGCCACATGTTGAATGGGGCTTCCGCTCGCTCACGTAAGTGACAGCAAGGCATACTTGTTCAACAACCACACAGGTTACACTGACGGTGGCGGTATAAAAACAACTTTAACACTCTTACTAATAATGCACACTGTGAACCCACACCAAACAAGAATGACAAACACATTTCGGGAGAACGTCTGCACCGTAACACAACATAAACACAACAGGACAAATACCCAGAATCCCATGCAGCCCTAACTCTTCCGGGATACATTATACACCCCCGCTACCAAACCCCGCCCACCTCAACCGACGCACAGAGAGGGGGAGCGGGGGGTTTGGTGGTAGCAGGGGTGTATAATGTAGCCCGGAAGAGTCAGGGCTGCATGGGATTCTGGGTGTTTGTTCTGTTGTGTTTATGTTGTGTTAAGGTGCAGATGTTCTCCCGAAATGTGTTTGTCATTCTTGTTTGGTTTTGGTTCAAAGTGTGGCGCATTATTAGTAAGAGTGTTAAAGTTGTTTTATATGGTCACCGTCAGTGTAACCTGTGTGGCTGTTGACCAAGTATGCCTTGCTGTCACGTACGTGTGCAAGCAGAAGATGTATATTATATAACAAGTGTTGGGCTGGCACGCCGTTAATACAGATTGTAGAGGGCGCCAAATGTTGTACCATCATGGCACGCCCTCATTATAGCTGTAAGGGTGAAAATTGGTGAATATTAATCGCGGGAGTTTTCTGCGAGAGGCACTGAAATCCGGAAGTCCATCCATCCATCCATCCATCCATCCATCTTCTTCCGCTTATCCGAGGTCGGGTCGCGGGGGCAGCAGCCTAAGCAGGGAAGCCCAGACTTCCCTCTCCCCAGCCACTTCGTCCAGCTCCTCCCGGGGGATCCCGAGGCGTTCCCAGGCCAGCCGGGAGACATAGTCTTCCCAACGTGTCCTGGGTCTTCCTCGTGGCCTCCTACCGGTCGGACATGCCCTAAACACCTCCTTAGGGAGGCGCTCGGGTGGCATCCTGACCAGATGCCCGAACCACCTCATCTGGCTCCTCTCCATGTGGAGGAGCAGCGGCTTTACTTTGAGCTCCCCCCGGATGACAGAGCTTCTCACCCTATCTCTAAGGGAGAGCCCCGCCACCCGGCGGAGGAAACTCATTTCGGCCGCTTGTACCCGTGATCTTGTCCTTTCGGTCATAACCCAAAGCTCATGACCATAGGTGAGGATGGGAACGTAGATCGACCGGTAAATTGAGAGCTTTGCCTTCCGGCTCAGCTCCTTCTTCACCACAACGGATCGATACAGCGTCCGCATTACTGAAGACGCCGCACCGATCCGCCTGTCGATCTCACGATCCACTCTTCCCTCACTCGTGAACAAGACTCCAAGGTACTTGAACTCCTCCACTTGGGGCAAGATCTCCTCCCCAACCCGGAGATGGCACTCCACCCTTTTCCGGGCGAGAACCATGGACTCGGACTTGGAGGTGCTGATTCTCATCCCAGTCGCTTCACACTCAGCTGCGAACCGATCCAGTGAGAGCTGAAGATCCTGGCCAGATGAAGCCATCAGGACCAAATCATCTGCAAAAAGCAGAGACCTAATCCTGCAGCCACCAAACCGGATCCCCTCAACGCCTTGACTGCGCCTAGAAATTCTGTCCATAAAAGTTATGAACAGAATCGGTGACAAAGGGCAGCCTTGGCGGAGTCCAACCCTCACCGGAAACGTGTCCGACTTACTGCCGGCAATGCGAACCAAGCTCTGACACTGATCATACAGGGAGCGGACCGCCACAATCAGACAGTCCGAAACCCCATACTCTCTGAGCACTCCCCACAGGACTTCCCGAGGGACACGGTCGAATGCCTTCTCCAAGTCCACAAAGCACATGTAGACTGGTTGGGCAAACTCCCATGCACCCTCAAGGACCCTGCCGAGAGTATAGAGCTGGTCCACAGTTCCACGACCAGGACGAAAACCACACTGTTACTTACGGGAAAATTGGGGGGTTCAGCAAGTAAGCTGCTGAGCCCCATCAGAGTGATCAAAGAGCCGCATGCGGCTCCGGAGCCGCGGGTTGCCGACCCCTGGATTAGGGCATATGATTTTAAGAATGAAAACAACTCCAAAAACACAAATGCCTTACCTTGCGTAAAGGTCACGGCTCGTACATATTTAGTATGCATCAACACAACCACGCTGGCTCCCAATCAGCAGGCTGTAGAGCTGCAAAGAGATGGAGGTGTTTTTGAGACCTTTGTGCGGTAACCACAAGTGTCAGCACATGCAACATGGTGGTGAGTACAAAGCTCTGCCCTGTCGTGTTCAACAATGAACGCGTCACCACACCAGCAGCCTCAGCAACAAGGTGAATGAATCAGGGTCTCGTCGTATTCGTATCATGGTTCACATTGGCAAGAGCCTGAAGCAAAACAATAAAACAGCCATTTATTGTTGTTTGGTTATTTGTTTTATCTGAGTGTGAGGAAAATAAACTCCCAACAGAACGTTGTGATGAAAGAGAGATGCTCCTGCAACCCCCAGAAGAAGGCAGAAGCCGACTGACTAATGACTTCAGAGTGAGCTTCCAAACAGCACCTGCGACTCCCTCCCAGGATTTAATCCCTGCACCACTCCCATCAGCGGGGCTTTGTTGTCAAACCCAAAGTGTCGTGCAGCTGGAGAGGAATATTTATTTAGTGGTGATGTAATGGTACACGCTTTTATCTTTCATGGCAGAGGGCATGGGTTGGTTTCCGGCGTAAAAAGTAAGTCAAAACGACTCGCCGTGGAAACCAATGAAAGCCAAAAGAGAAAAGCAATGCAGAATATTAGTCTTTAGCTTAACAGGCGTTGAGGGGATCTGGTTTGGTGGCTGCAGGATTAGGTCTCTGCTTTTTGCAGATGATGTGGTCCTGATGGCTTCATCTGGCCAGGATCTTCAGCTCTCACTGGATCGGTTCGCAGCCGAGTGTGAAGCGACTGGGATGAGAATCAGCACCTCCAAGTCCGAGTCCATGGTTCTCGCCCGGAAAAGGGTGGAGTGCCATCTCCGGGTTGGGGAGGAGATCTTGCCCCAAGTGGAGGAGTTCAAGTACCTGGGAGTCTTGTTCACGAGTGAGGGAAGCGTGGATGGTGAGATCGACATGCGGATCGGTGCGGCGTCTTCAGTAATGCAGACGCTGTATCGATCCGTTGTGGTGAAGAAGGAGCTGAGCCGGAAGGCAAAGCTCTCAATTTACCGGTCCATCTACGTTCCCATCCTCACCTATGGTCATGAGCTTTGGGTTATGACTGAAAGGACAAGATCACGGGTACAAGCGGCCCAAATGAGTTTCCTCCGCCGGGTGGCGGGGCTCTCCCTTAGAGATAGGGTGAGAAGCTCTGCCATCCGGGGGGAGCTCAAAGTAAATCCGCTGCTCCTCCACATCGAGAGGAGCCAGATGAGGTGGTTCGGGCATCTGGTCAGGATGCCACCCGAACGCCTCCCTAGGGAGGTGTTTAGGGCACGTCCCACCGGTAGGAGGCCGCGGGGAAGACCCAGGACACGTTGGGAAGACTATGTCTCCCGGCTGGCCTGGGAACGCCTCGGGGTCCCACAGGAAGAGCTGGACGAAGTGGCTGGGGAGAGGGAAGTCTGGGCTTCCCTGCTTAGGCTGCTGCCCCCGCGACCCGACCTCGGATAAGCGGAAGAAGATGGATGGATCAACAGTGCAAGTACTAATACACATTCAGACTCAGTTGTGCACAAACAATGCACGCAAATAGTCTAATTTATCATTTATTCAGCAAAAACACACACAGAAAAACAGAATAGGAGGAAAGTAGTGCAATGACAACACACGTTTTCTTGGAGGGGTTAAACCGGGGGTCGGAAACCCAAAATGTTGAAAGAGCCATATTGGACCAAAAATACAAAAGGAAAATCGGTCTGGAGCCGCAAAAAGTGTAAAGCCTTAAGTACCGTATTTTCCGCACTATAAGGCGCACCTAAAAACCTCCAATTTCCTCAAAAGCTGACAGTGCGCCTTATAATCCGGTGCGCCTTATATATGGACCAATATTGAGCCACAACATTCATTTATTTGTGGCGGCCCGCCACGAAAGAATTACGTCCGCCACAAATGGATTTTTCGGCTTTTGACTCGCTCGACCGCTCATAAAAGCAATGGGACTCTGTCTGTGAATGTACCTTGTAGTTACAACTCCGGTGCAGTAGGTGGCGGTAGCCTACTATGCATTGTAACTCCGCCAATAGCACTTAATTCACCTGGTGGGCCAGAAGAAGAAGAAGACGAAGACGAAGAAGACGAAGACGGACGGACGGACGGACGGGATCAAAATACGAGGGTAATATAGGTTATAGGTAGATAGGTTATAGCTGCATCGCTCGCGGCTCGTCATATATTTAACGTTAATCCGCGATTTCACCGAGCGTTTCACTGACGGTGAGCAGCCTGACGCTGCTTCATTAACACCGCCGTTGTTTGACTCGGGGGCCGGGGCAGACGCACGTAATAACAATCACCTGTTTTCATACCGACGAGCTAACGTGTCCAGGTTATAACCCTGTTGTCAATAAACACACGTGGAGACGGTGCTTCAGATACTGCATTAATACTCAAGCTAAAATGTCCACTGTCCACTGCAGCATGTGAATGCAATGAAAAGAATAAGATCTGATCCAACCAGCTGTTAAAATGTTGTCCAGGTTAATGTTTTGGCCATTTAAGGCCCTTCATTTCAAGATTTCAACTGTGATCGGGCTTTAAACAGGTGGCTGACCTGTTCAGATGGGTGTAACTGCTACTGGTCAAATAATGTGAAATAGCTTTTAATTTTACATGTATGCAATGCCATTTAAATGTAATTATAGATAATAATAATAATAATAATTACTGTGTAGTGTTGTAAATAGTCAACGGGAAGGATTTTAGTAAGATATAAGCCATGAGCACTACACAGCCAGAAAAAAACCTAGGCAGGACAAGTAAAAATATTGGGGCAAGTAGATTTGAGAAGTTGGGCAAGTAGAAAAATTAGGGCGGAGGGAACAGGTGAGACTCAGCAAACACTGAAAAATAAAGCAGGGTCAGATCAGAAATGCACTTTTCTCATGAAAAGGGTCCTAATTTATATTCTTATGTGCCTTATAGAGAGGACCACGACAAAACATAGAGCGACTAGCTCCAGTGCGACCTGTTCAGCAGCAGCAGGAGGAGGTTGACTGACTGTGGCAGGACACCTCTGCCTCTGTTTCACTTTATGTTGCTGGTAAATAATATGGTTGTAGTAGTAGGCTAAAGTTAAATTATTTAGTATGCACTAATTAAAGGGGCAGAGCTTTAAGAGACATTTTAGCTTTTATATTTTATAAGATATATTTTTTGTAAGAACCACAATTAATAAATATATTTCAGTGAATAACTAATTGTTCAAATCTGTATATAAATATGTACATAAAGTGTTGTAATTATATTCCAACTCCGCGTTCTTCTTGGTCATCGCCGCTGCCGCCGCCACCCCCCGCCCCCTAACCACACCACCACAAATAGATGCCTGCCCTGTGGGAAACACTGTCTTGCAACTACGGTAACTACGCTGACTTCATTTTCCCCCTTCTACGGCTGCTTACCATAGAAGAAGAACTTCTTCTACGGGGGAAAATGAAGTCCCGTAGTTGCGAGACCTAAACTTTGTGTAAAGACCCAAAAATGGCTCCTATTAAGAGGGACGCTTACGACGCAGAGTTGAAAGTCAAGGCGATCAGTCACGCAGTAGAACACGGGCATAGAGCAGCAGCGAGAGAATTGAACATTAATGAATGAACGGTGCGGAAGTGGAGGAAGCAACATGATGACCTGCGCCAAGTAAAGAAGACTAAACAGAGTGAGATGGCTACAGTTGGAGGACAAAGTGGCTTATTATATTTTTCGAAGTTGTTTTCAAAATTTTACCCATCACGCAATATCCCTAAAAAAAGCTTCAAAGTGCCTGATTTTAACCATCGTTATATACACCCGTCCATTTTCCTGTGACGTCACATAGTGAAGCCAACACAAACAAACATGGCGCATAGAACAGCAAGCTATAACGACATTAGCTCGGATTCAGACTCGGATTTCAGCGGCTTAAGCGATTCAACAGATTACGTATGTATTGAAACGGATGGTTGTAGTGTGGAGGCAGGTAGCGAAAACCAAATTGAAGAAGAAACTGAAGCTATTGAGCCATATCGGTTTGAACCGTATGCAAGCGAAACCCACGAAAACGACACGACAGCCAAAAGCTAGGACGAATTCGGCGATCGCCTTCTAACCAACGATTGGTATGTGTTTGTTTGGCATTAAAGGAAACTAACAACTATGAACTAGGTTTACAGCATATGAAATACATTTGGCAAAAACATGCACTTTGAGAGTGCACACAGCCCAATTGTCATCAATTAATATATTCTGTAGACATACCCTCATGTCAGCAGGCCAGGGAAGCTAGGGTCGATATTCTTCTCTTGATCATCTTCGGTGGCATAAGGGACGGTGTGAGCCAAGACATCCAGGGGGTTTAGCTCGCTCGTCTGCCGGAACAAACTGCCGCCATTGCTTGCCGTGCTAGCGAGGTCCTTTGTCCCTGAATTGCTCACACACTCCGGCAGATTCAATGGGGGTCTGGCGGCAGATTTCTTTGACTTTATGGTTGGAAATGCATCTGCTTTGAGTGTCGCAGGATATCCACACATTCTTGCCACCTCTGTCGTAGCATAGCTTTCGTCGGTAAAGTGTGCGGAACAAACGTCCGATTTATTGCCACTTTGGCATCTTTGGGCCACTGGTGCAACTTGAATCCGTCCCTGTTGGTGTTGTTACACCCTCCGACAACACACCGACGAGGCATGATGTCTCCAAGGTACGGAAAACAGTCGAAAAAACGGAAAATAACAGAGCTGATTTGACTCGGTGTTTGAGAAAATGGCGGATTGCTTCGAGAGCGAATATTAGAAAGGCGTTTATTTCGCCAAAATTCACCCATTTAGAGTTCGGAAATCGGTTAAAAAAATATATGGTCTTTTTTCTGCAACATCAAGGTATATATTGACGCTTACATAGGTCTGGTGATAATGTTCCCCTTTAACTGTTGGCTCTAATTGGATGTGACTCAGATTTTTAAGCAACCTTTCATCTGAACGTGAGCATGCGACGAGGCACAGATGTGTTTTGAAAGCAAAACAACGTGAGCTCAATAACAATCCTGCTATCTCATTAGTGGTGATGTTTAGAGACAATCATGGATGACAACATCATGCATGTGGGAGCAGGGAGATGGAGCCATCATCAATGCTGAACTCAACACTCTTGATCTGACAATAAATGAATACATGGATTATTTTGCAGTCTCACCCGCCACAACATAAGAAACGAGTTCATTTTGTCTTGGCACACGGTTTCCATTCTCAATTTTGTTGCACTAAATACAATAGCAAAAATATTAGAAACATTCATTAGTGTTGCAAAGGTGTGGAAAGTTTCCGGTAAATTTCCGGAAACTTTCCGTAAATTTACGGAACTTGAAATCTCCATCTCCATAGAGCAGGTCAGCAGCAGGAAGCATGAAGTGCTCTAAAACTTGCTGGTAGACGGCTGCGTTGACCCTGGATCTCAGGAAACAGAGTGGACCGACACCAGCAGATGACATGGCACCCCAAACCATCACTGATGGTGGAAACTTTACACTAGACTTCAGGCAACGTGGATCCTGTGCCTCTCCTGTCTTCCTCCAGACTCTGGGACCTCGATTTCCAAAGGAAATGCAAAATTTGCATGGTTGGGTGATGGTTTGGGGTGCCATGTCATCTGCTGGTGTCGGTCCACTCTGTTTCCTGAGATCCAGGGTCAACGCAGCCGTCTACCAGCAAGTTTTAGAGCACTTCATGCTTCCTGCTGCTGACCTGCTCTATGGAGATGGAGATTTCAAGTTCCAACAGGACTTGGCGCCTGCACACAGCGCAAAATCTACCCGTGCCTGGTTTACAGACCATGGTATTTCTGTTCTAAATTGGCCCGCCAACTCCCCTGACCTTAGCCCCATAGAAAATCTGTGGGGTATTGTGAAAAGGAAGATGCAGAATGCCAGACCCAAAAACGCAGAAGAGTTGAAGGCCACTATCAGAGCAACCTGGGCTCTCATAACACCTGAGCAGTGCCAGAAACTCATCGACTCCATGCCACGCCGCATTAACGCAGTAATTGAGGCAAAAGGAGCTCCAACCAAGTATTGAGTATTGTACATGCTCATATTTTTCATTTTCATACTTTTCAGTTGGCCAACATTTCTAAAAATCCCTTTTTTGTATTAGCCTTAAGTAATATTCTAATTTTGTGACACACGGAATTTTGGATTTTCATTTGTTGCCACTTCAAATCATCAAAATTAAATGAAATAAACATTTGAATGCATCAGTCTGTGTGCAATGAATAAATATAATGTACAAGTTACACCTTTTGAATGCAATTACTGAAATAAATCAAGTTTTTCAAAATATTCTAATTTATTGGCTTTTACCTGTAAGCTCGGGAAGTTTGGAAATTTTGACCATTTTTTGATTATTCAAATTTTGGACAGCGTCCATCTTATTGTGTAGAATAAGATGAGAATCTTGTAAAAGACTAATGCAATGCCACACACTGATATAAATAGTCAGCTAAAGAATTGGAGTAGTCTTTAAAAATATTGAATAAATGAACAGCCAATAAGCATGTTAAATCAAACTATAAGCTACAGAATGGCTAGCAGAACAGAAGGCAGAGGAAACTACACCTTTTCATTTCTTTTCTTTCTTTTTTCTTTCTTTAGTTTATTTCGAACATGAACACACTTACATCATAATACATCACACAATTTCATATCATTTCATTTTACATCATGCCCGAAAAGGAGTAGGAAGAAGCAAAGCTTATTTAATCCTACCTCTTTCCCACTTCAAAGCGTTTACAAATATATAGAATCATTTACTGACCTTTTTATATAATAAAAAGACATCTATGAATTAGTATACAACAGTTTTGTAATATGTAATTAATGAATTAATTCAGTCATTATTAACATACTGAGATGAAGAATATCTTATTTTCAATAAGGTTGAAAGTATTTCTCATAATTCTTCTTCTTTGTACTCCGTAAGCACTATTATTTTGAACAACCTCTTAAACTGGATCATATCAGTACAATTTTTAACTTCTTTACTTCATCCATTCCATCATTTAATTCCACATACTGATATGCTAAAAGATCTAAGTGTTGTACGTGCATATAAATGTTTTAAATTATTTTTTCCTCTAAGGTTATATTTCTCCTCTTTAGTTGAGAAGAATTGTTGTACATTCTTTGGTAGCAGGTTATAGTTTGCTTTGTACATCATTTTAGCTCTTTGCAATTTTACCAAATCACCGAACTTTAATATTTCTGACTTAATAAATAAAGGGTTTGTGTGTTCTCTATATCCAACATTATGTATTATTCATTTAATATTTGCTACTTCAACTTTACAGATCAGTAATTCGGATCGCTAACGTTGTTAGCATAAATGAATGGGATTTAACATAGAGAACATTAGCATCACGGCTAATGGAGAAATATTTTCGGTTAATTACGAGACTGTGGTGGTACATAAACCTAGCTAGCTAGAGATATTGGCCCCAAAATCATTGAAGAAGTACAGCATACCTGCCAACTTTTGAAATCAGAAAAACCTAGTAGCCAGGGTCCAGGGGCCGCAGGCCCCGGTAGGTCCAGGACAAAGTCCTGGTGGGGGGTTCAGGCTTCGCCCCCCGACGCAAAATGATTATTAGCATTCAGACAAGTTAAAATGTTGCTAAAACCATCACTTTTCTATCAGTCACAGTGACTTTTCAAAACAAAAATATTACAGCAAAAATCATATGGGTTGATTGACATGTTTATTCTGTAAGCTAACTTCAATAGTTTGAAATTATTTTGACAGTTAATGCCAGTTATCCTGTCAACCTTTCACAAGACTTCAATTTGTTCATTGAAAGTATAAACACTTTTTACAGTAAACAAATGGTAAAACAGTACTAAACAATTCCATTAAAAAAAAAATTGGTGTCATTATTAACTTTCTGTCCAAGCTTGTATAATCTACTGCCTTGTTCAATTGTAAAAAATATTCTGTGCCTAAAATTCACATTTCTATCACAATTATCATACTGTAAACATGGTAAGCTAACTTCATTAAAATTAATAGTCCTGTCAATAGCATGGAATTACAATTCAAATGTAGTTTTTTTGTATTGAATTCAAAATATGAAAAATGAATGAAAATTAATTGAAGCCATCAGACACTTGAAAAGTGGCACATCACATCTCTAATGTAATCATTTGAACTTTTCAACAGAAATAGCACTGCAAAAATATTAAGGACATACTTCTGTATTTTGGTAGTTATGCTGTCAACATTTAACAAGATTTCTTCAACTTGGACTTGAAAGCATAAATAGTATAAACACTTTTAACAGTAGAACAGTACTAAACAATTCCAATAGATAACATTGGTGTCATTACCTTTTTGTGGCTAAAATCCGAAAAACCTTGAAAGTTTTCCACTTGTATCGCTAGCAACGGCATTAGACTTGTGTTTTTTTGTCCCACCGTGGTCTTTTACATCGCTAATTCCTCCGTGTCCGATCGAAAAATCTTGTCTGCACAAGGTGCAATTCGCGTAGTTTTCACCCTTTTTGGAACGGATAATTATTCCCGGATAGGCTTTTGAATATTCTTCACGGAATGACTGCGGTTTTCTTTTCGGTTTAAGACTCGTTTGCGATTTTTCTCCGGCTGATTCCATGATCGTTCGCTCGTTTGGAAACAATGGGCAACAGGTGCCTCGTGCTTGGCAGCGGTGCTATAAATAGCCTCGCTCATTTAAAAAAAATATTTTTTTTTAATTGATGAAAAATCGTATTTTTTATCACTGCAACCGTAACCCGGAATAGGTTGATGAAAACCGTACTAATTACGGGAAAACCGGAGTAGTTGGCAGGTATGGTACAGGAACAGCTAGCTAGCTTGAGTGGAAGTCTGCTGGAGTAGTCTACAGTCATACAGTAACAAGCAATTACACTTAAATACCATACATCAAATATATTTACCCCATCAACACTTACCTGACTGGATGAAGTCCTTGGGCTGAAATACTATTGTGGCCTCAATAGCTCTGCTGTAGTGTGAATAGTGCTGCTAGGATCCTGATGAGAGTGCAGAAATATGACCATATCACACCAACTCTCAAATCCCTTCACTGGCTTCCTGTTCCACTCAGGATTGAATTCAAAGTCTCCCTACTAACCTACCAGTGCCCCCCTCTACCTCAAAGAACTACTCACCCCCAAATCCTCTACCCGACACCTCCGCTCCGGACAGGCTAACCTCCTCCAACCTCCGAGGACAAAGCTACGAACAATGGGAGACCGGGCTTTCTGCTCCGCCACTCCCAGTCAGTGGAATGCTCTCCCTGACCACCTGAGGGCACCACAGACTGTGGATGCTTTTAAAAAAGGCTTAAAAACCCTTCTTTTTTTTTAAAAGCCTTTTTTTAGATGAATGCATCTAAAACTTTTCATAAAATAATTTTTGCTGACGATACAAATTTGTTTACCTCACACAGGAGCCTAAACGATCTACAAGTACCGTATTTTCCGCACTATAAGGCGCACCTAAAAACCACACATTTTCTCAAAAGCTGACAGTGCGCCTTATAACCCGGTGCGCTTTATTACGATTCATTTTCATAAAGTTTCGATCTCGCAACTTCGGTAAACAGCCGCCATCTTTTTTCCCGGTAGAACAGGAAGCGCTTCTTCTTCTACGCAAGCAACCGCCAAGGAAAGCACCCGCCCCCATAGAACAGGAAGCGCTTCTTCTTCTACTGTAAGCCACCACCCGCCCCCGGAAGAAGAAGAAAAAACGCGCGGATATCACCGTACGTTTCATTTCCTGTTTACATCTGTAAAGACCACAAAATGGCTCCTACTAAGCGACAAGGATCCGGTTCATAAAAAGACGCAATCTCTCCATCCGCACACGGATTACTACCGTATTTCACAGCAACTGATATTCCTGTGAACCGCACTGTGGAACGGGAGCACGTACGGTGAATATTCGCACCACAGGGAATGAGAAGTCATCCTTCACTGTGGTTCTAGCTTGCCATGCTAACTTCCACCCATGGTGATATTCAAAAGGAAGACCTTGCCAAAAGAGACCTTTCCAGCCAGCGTCATCATAAAAGCTAACTCGAAGGGATGGATGGATGAAGAAAAGATGAGCGAGTGGTTAAGGGAAGTTTACGCGAAGAGGCCGGGTGGCTTTTTTCACACAGCTCCGAAGGCGAACACACCTTCACTAAGACGGGCAGACAGCGCCGGACGACATACGCCAAAATTTGCCAGTGGATCGTAAATGCCTGGGCAGATATTTCGGTCACAACTGTGGTCCGAGCTTTCCGGAAGGCAGGATTCACAGAACAACAGCGACACTGACTCCGATGACTTCGACGAGACGGAACCGGCCATTTTGGATACCACGCTTGCGCAACTTTTCAATTCGGACACCGAAGACGAAGAATTCGAAGGATTTACGAATGAAGAATAACTTCAGAAGGTGAGCGCTATGTTTATTTTGTGTGTTGTGACATTAACGTTCGAGCAACATTATGTTGCTATTGCTCTACACCATTTTGAATTTTACTATGTTTGTGATTGCACATTTGCGTACATTTTGGGACAGAGTTGTTAGAACGCTGGTTTTCAATATATTATTAAAGTTTGACTGAACTATCTGACTGTTTTTTTGACATTCCCTTTAGCGCAGCGTAGGCGCGGCTTATAATCCGGGGCGGCTTATTGGTGGACAAAGTTATGAAATATGTAATTCATTGAAGGTGCGGCTAATAATCCGGTGCGCCTTATAGTGCGGAAAATACGGTAACTGTCAATTCAGAGCTTGTGAAAGTAGATTCCTGGTTCAAATGCAATAAGCTCTCACTTAATGTAAATAAAACAAATGTTTTTCTATTTCGTTCTAATAAAAACCGGACAAATACTGAGCACTGCCATATCAACATCAATGGGCAGGAAGTACAGAGAGTGTACTCCAAAAAATTCCTGGGGGTCATCATTGACGAATACCTCAATTTCAAATGTCACATTAGCCATCTGTTAAACAAATATGTTGGCCTGTTCTTTCACCTTCGTCATTATCTTCCTCTTTATGCTCTACTCACACTATATAAAACTCTCTTTGAAGCACATCTAAACTACTGTAATGTCATCTGGTGTAACACCTTCCCTACCTACCTCCACAAATTAGAATCCATGCAAAAGAAAATGATACGGGCCCTGTCATGGTCCAAGTTTAATGCCCCCACTCCACATCTATTCCATAATTGTCATCTCTTAAGACTGACAGAGTTCAATATTTATCAAAATGCTTGTTTAGCCTATCAAGTCATTTACAGGCTGAATTTAAGGCTCTGTAGCTTGGTTCCTATCTACCATCCCCAGCATGCCCACAACACTCCTAACTTAGATTTGATATCGTTTACTGGATTGTACCGCTCGAAGTGTTGTATGCAGGGGACCAAAGATTTGGAACCGGCTTAATGAGAGCCTCAAGATGCTGTATCCATTCTCCAACTTCAAAAATAAACTAAAAACTTACCTATTAACCACCTATATTTAATGCCTCATGTGGGGTAGACTACTGTTGGGTTTTGCATGGTTGAATGAATGTATGTATGTATGTATGTGTATGCTTGCTTTAGTACTATTATCTTGTGTTAATCATATAGCGTTGTTTTTCGTTTTGTTTTTTGTTGTTGTACTTGCTACCATGTTCCATCATTTCATGTACCGTATTTTCCGCACTATTAGCCGCACCTAAAAACCACAAATTTACTCAAAAGCTGACAGTGCGCCTTATAACCCGGTGCGCTTTATATATGGATTAATATTAAGATTCATTTTCATAAAGTTTAGGTCTCGCAACTACGGTAAACAGCCGCCATCTTTTTTCCCCGTAGAAGAGGAAGCGCTTCTTCTTCTACGCAAGCAACCGCCAAGGTAAGCACCCGCCCCCATAGAAGAGGAAGCGCTTCTTCTTCTACTGTAAGCAACCACCCGCCCCCGTAGAAGAAGAAGAAGCGCGCGGATAATACGTTTCATTTCCTTTGTGTGTTTACATCTGTAAAGACCACAAAATGGCTCCTACTAAGCGACAGGTTTCCGGTTCATGAAAAGACGCAATCTCTCCATCCGCACACGGACTACTATTTCACAGCAACTGCCTAAAGACTTTCAAGAAAAGCTGGCTACTTTCCGTGCATATTGTAAAAACAAGATAGCTGAAAAAAAGATCCGGCCAGAGAACATTATCAACATGGACGAGGTTCCACTGACTTTTGATATTTCTGTGAACCGCACTGTGGATACAACGGGAGCACGTACGGTGAATATTCGCACCACAGGGAATGAGAAGTCATCCTTCACTGTGGTTCTAGCTTGCCATGCTAATGGCCAGAAACTTCCACCCATGGTGATATTCAAAAGGAAGACCTTGCCAAAAGAGACCTTTCCAGCCGGCGTCATCATAAAAGCTAACTCGAAGGGATGGATGGATGAAGAAAAGATGAGCGAGTGGTTAAGGGAAGTTTACGTGAAGAGGCCGGGTGGCTTTTTTCACGCAGCTCCGTCCATGTTGATATACGACTCCATGCGCGCCCACATCACGCTGGTTTTTAATATATTATTAAAGTTTGACTGACCTATCTGACTGTTTTTTTGACATTCCCTTTAGCGCAGTTAGATGCGGCTTATAACACGGGGCGGCTTATAGGTGGACAAAGTTTTGAAATATGCCGTTCATTGAAGGCGCGGCTTATAACCCAGGGCGCCTTATGGTGCGGAAAATACGGTATATACTATCCTCTGGACCCCCTGTCAAAAGCTTCTTCTAGCTTATTTGGGGGACCCTTTCATGTACCAACATCTTTAAATGATGATATTTCACTACTATTGTATTTGTTATATGGTATTGTGAATAAAACTTGAAACTAGTTTTAGCTATTTGGCTGTTCTAGTTGTTGTTGTTTTTTAATTATCTTTTTATTTTTACTTTTTTATACATGGTAGCACTTTGAGGTTGTTTACTCAATGTAGAGTGCTTTTTACAAATAAAATCTATTATTATTATTATTATTATTATTATTAGTGTGTAGCATGCTGGGAATTATCTGGGCATTAGAATGCACTACACATGTGATGGAGGAATGCACAGTGCAGGGTTGAAATTCAACTGAATTTGCATGAAATCAGGTTGTTTTAGCTAATAATCATGCTGCAAGATCTAGCATGTTGCCTTCAATGTTTATTCCCATGGAAAGTTTCCAACTTTGAATATTCCCGGAATTTTGCAACCCTAACATTCAGTATAATGCAGATAAGGTGAAAGTAATTTAACTCCTAATAACAAATGAGCATTTTTCTTCTTGTAAAAGTTTGATGGTCAGATTGTGCAGTCTTGAAATATGTTCTGAATACCAGAGGTGTGGACTCGAGTCACATGACTTGGACTCGAGTCAGACTCGAGTCATGAATTTGATGACTTTAGACTCGACTTGACAAAATGTAAAAAGACTTGCAACTCGACTTAGACTTTAACATCAATGACTTGTGACTTCACTTGGACTTGAGCCTTTTGAATTGACATGACTTGACATGACTTGCTACTTTCCCCAAAACCCAAAGATGAAAAAGTTATTCGGGAGCGCTCCGTATTTTTCATTGTGTACTTGTCTATCAGCGTTGCGTGTGTCAGCTGGTGTGGTCTCAGTACAACAGCCAATCAAATTAGATCTACTTTGTTTTCATCACACAGCATTCATCCAATCAAATTGCAGGACAACCAACGAAGAAGACATATGTCCAAACCACACGCCAGTGAACAAAAAATGATACCTAAAATAATTTTGTTTGGGTATAAAAATTACGAGGTGGTCAACACAAAACGGTTTGCAGTATGCAACACATGCGGTTCGAAAATTACTGATGGAGAGGCAACAACTTCCAACTTCGTCCGGCATTTGAAGTTGCACAAAGAACGGTAAGTTTTGAATGTAAGATAACGTTTATTGGCTAAGTAACGTGACTTTTATTTGCTGTGTAGTTGAATCAGTGAGGCTGTAAACTCACTGCTAACGTTATAACGTTATTGCAAACACGGGAATCTGTTGCAGTTCACTACCTTATTCATACTTTTTGTTCAGTGATTTTTTTTAAGCAGGGTTACGTTAGTCAATATATCACACGTAACGTTAGACGGCGGTCAGCAGCACCGCGTATTTTAGCCACCTAAAAAAAGACAAAAATAGTAAAATAAAGGTCAGTTAAAATGTATACTATATTATGAATATGTGTACCGTTTTAGCTAGCTTTCTGACATACTGTTGGTTGTTTACCTCAGTGGTCCCCAACCACCGGGCCGCGGCCGGTCCGTGGATCGATTGGTATCGGGCCGCACAAGAATTTTTTTTTTTTTCTTTCTTTTTTTAATTAAATCAACATAAAAAACACAAGATACACTTACAAGTAGTGCACCAACCCAAAACAACTCTCTCCCCCCTTTTGTTCTGGGCATTGAACATGAAGACTCTTCCTTCACTGTTCCGAGTGGCCATGAGAGTCTTGGCAGTGCCTGCCTCCAGTGCTCCAGTGGAGCGAGTTTTCAGCCATGGTGGCATCATACTACGCCCCCATCGTGCACAAATGACTGACAGACTCTTGGCTAATTTGGTCTTTTGCAAATGCAATGCAGCATAGGGCCCTGACATATAAAAAGTACAACTTTTTTGTTATGTTCACGTATATGTCATGTTTTTTCAATGTTAACACTTTTGTACAAATAAGTACATTTGCACTTTATTTTTCAATGTGTTTGTTCTGTAAAGGAATGAGTTAATGTTTAAAATGACTGGTTAATAGTGCTATTATAAAGTGCAATGTCAGCACAATTTTCTTTCCTGCAATTTAAAATGCACTTGTTTTAATAAATAAATACAGCGTTTGAAAAGCATACACAATCTGTGTTAATATATTAGTCTGTGGTTAAAAGGACTTGAAAGGACTCGAAACTCAAAATGCAGGACTTAGGACTTGACTTGAGACTTTCCAGTCTTGACTTTGGACTTGACTCGGGGCTTGCCTGTCTTGACTCGGGACTTGACTCGGACTTGAGGGCAAAGACTTGAGACTTACTTGTGACTTGCAAAACAATGACTTGGTCCCACCTCTGCTGAATACACTGCTTTAATTACTGATCAATAATTCATAAGATGCTTGCAGCTATGTGTGTGCTTTGCAAGAACATGTCCAATCTCCTCTACTCAAATGGGAAAAAAAAAAACCTGCAAAAGAGTCTAAACTCACATTATCATGTGTGAGATTGCCCGACACATTCACAAAATACTCGGAGAGCAAATTATTCATGTTCACATTTTCCCGCTCGTGTTCAGAATGCTTGTAACCTTGTTACATATAATCAGCGGATAAGCGGGAAGCAGCGTGTGGGCTGTGTACCTCCACGAAGGAGGCGGTCTCAGGGAGACGGCGTCTCGAGCT